>NW_022630786.1:0-56719 GCF_010909765.2 Amblyraja radiata | reverse complement strand
CCCACCCACCCCCTCCTCATCCCCCTCCACTTCCTCATCACCCCCCTCTCCCTCCCCCTCCTCATTGCCCTCCCCCTCCCCCTTCATGCCTCCTCCTCCCTCCCCCTCTTGTCTCCTCTTCACCTCTGGCCTTTGTCACTATTTCCACCCATCTGCCAGCCCCCCCCCCCCCCACCTGTATCCACCTATCACTCCCCAGGCTCTATCCCGCCTCCACCTCTCCTTTCCCTCTTTCTCCCCCCACAACATCAGTCTAAAGAAGGATCCCGACCAGAAACATCATCTCATTTCCCTCCATAGGAAGGAACTGCAGATGCTGGTTAAAACTGAACATAGACACAAGTAGCTGGAGTTACTCAGCGGGTCAGTATCAGTATCAGTATCAGTATATCTTTATTGTCATTTCCTGAGTACTCACATACCCAGAGGAAACAAAAAAACGTTGCTCAACCAGTGTCCATTCAGTGTGCAGTACGAATAACAACAAATAACTAGAAATAAAAAACATATATCATGAACAAATTAAATTAAACACTCTACTCTCTACTAAACATCAACAGGCGTTCCGATCGACAGCTGCTGCAGTGTGTCCAGGTTGATGGTTGGTGCGCGATACTTTGGCAGGGGGCTAAGTCCGTTTATCAGTCTTATAGCCTGCGGGAAGAAGCTGAGGAGCATCCTGCTGGTTTTGCAGCTAATGCTCCCGTACCTCTTCCCAGATGGCAGGATGGAGAATATGTGATGCGATGGGTGGTAGGGGTCTTTGATGATGGAGATGGCTCTGTTGATACATCTCTTCCTGTATATGTCCAGCAAGAAAGGGAGTGGAGCACCAATAATCCTGCTGGCGGTCTTCACAATCCTGTCAAGTTGGTGCCGTTCGTACGCCTTGCAGCTCCCGAACCAGGAAGTGATGCCGTTGGTTAATGTGCTCTCGATTGTCCCCCTATAAAAAGTTCGTAGATGTGTAGTGGGGAGACCTGCTTTACGTAGTCTTCGGAGAGGGTGTAGTCACTGCTGGGCTCTCTTGACCAGTGCTGTGGTGTTGGTTGTGGACATCAGGTCATCTGACAGGTGGCGTCCTAGGAACTTCACGCTGCTGACCCTATCCACATCAGCTCCATCGATGTGCAGAGGTGTATGGTGTTGTTTTCCCGCCCTCCTGAAGTCAACCACTTCAGGCAGCATCTCTGGAGAAAACAGAATAGATGATGTTTCGGGTTGGGACTTTCTTCAGACTGAAGATAGTCATAGGTCTGAAGAAGGGTCTCGACCTGAAACGTCACCTATTCCTTTTCTCCAGAGATGCTGCCTGACCCGCTGAGTTACTCCAGCACCTTGTATATTTTTATATAACAAGTTGAATATCTTGTATTTAGAACTCAACAGCATCTATTGAAAAGTAATCATTTTGGTATATTATGTAAAATAGAAATATTATTTTGGTATGAAATTTTGAAACATTCTAGTTATTCCCATTACTTACCCCTATCGGGACCATGTTCCTTATCTTTAGGTTTGCTCCAAACAAAAACGATGTATAAAACTAGAGAGAGTGAGGAAAGAAAGAGAAAATTGCTCATTTGACTCAAACAGTCCTTATGGTTACTTATTCCTTACTAGGCAGCACGGTGGCCCAGCGGTAGAGTTGCTGCCTCACAGCGTCAGAGACCCGGTTCAATTTCTCTGGAGGGAAGGAATGGGTGACATTTTGGGTCGAGACCCGTCTTCGGACAGAGTCAGAGATAAGGAAGGGTAAGGTGTGAAAACAAGATATCAACAGAGAGTTACTCCAGCGTTTTGTGTCTGTCTTCTTAAACGAAACTTCAACATCTTTCAACCCAGAGACTAGGTGCCCTTCCCAAGCCAGTCTATCCAGCTTGTTACAAATTATACGTACAGCATGTTTTCAGTTCACAGTGCAGTCATCGTCTCATTCCCTCCCTCCCCTGCAACCCTCCCGTCCATCAGTTGCCCACAAATAAGAGGGGATCGAACGGCGTAAGTAAGCGAGACTTACTCAACAGCGCTATCAGCAGAATTCTCTTCATACCAGCTCAGCGGCAATCCAGATCTCATCACTCCACGGACCCTTCAGCATCTGAGTGTAGTTACTGCAAAACAGGAAGGCACCTGAGATGTGGTGACAACGGTTTCACCATCACAACGGAATATGATTCTCATGCGGCAATGACGATAAGAAAGGCCGATGGTGTGAAGCAAGAGGCTTTGAGTCTGACACTAAAGATGTATCATTTTCTCGAACACACCCACGGCGGTCATGGGAGGCAGAGACTCAAGTTCAAGTTCAAGTGAGTTTATTGTCATGTGTCCCTGTATAGGACAATTAAATTCTTGCTTTGCTTCAGCACACAGAATATAGTAGGCATTTACTACAAAACAGATAAGTGTGTCCATATACCATGATATAAATATATACACACATGAATAAATAAACTGATGAAGTGCAAATAACAGATAATGGGTTATCTATAATCAGAGTTTTGTCCGAGCCAGGTTTAATAGCCTGATGGCTGTGGGGAAGTAGCTCTTCCTGAACCTGGTTGTTGCAGACTTCAGGCTCCTGTACCTTCTACGTGAAGGTAGCAGGGAGATGAGTGTGGCCAGGATGGTGTGGGTCTTTGATGATACTGCCAGCCTTTTTGAGGCAGCGACTGCGATAAATCCCCTCGATGGAAGGAAGGTCAGAGCCGATGATGGACTGGGCAGTGTTTACTACTTTTTGTAGTCTTTTCCTCTCCAGGGCGCTCAAATTGCCGAACCAAGCCACGATGCAACCGGTCAGCATGCTCTCTACTGTGCACCTGTAGAAGTTAGAGAGAGTCCTCCTTGACAAACCGACTCTCCGTAATCTTCTCAGGAAGTAGAGGCGCTGATGAGCTTTCTTGATAATTGCAACAGTGTTCTCGGACCAGGACTCAGACTCTCACAATTGCTGGAGTAAAACTCGAGTCTGAAGAAGGGTGTCGACCTGAAACGTCACCCAGCCCTTCTCTCCAGAGATGCTGCCTGTCCCGCTGAGTTCCTCCAACATTTGGTGCCTATCTGATCATTGTCTAGTGTCTAGTTCACCTTATTCCAACCTACAGACAGCAACTAAAAGCTTCTAAGCCTGTGGTCAGAACAATGAAAAGATGGACAAGCGAGGGCATTGAGAACCTACAATCCTGCTTTGACTGCACAGATTGGAATGTGTTCAGGGAAGCAACCACAAGCCTCGATTAGTATACGGACACTGTCTCATCACATGTCAGCTTCTGTGAGGACAGTTGCATTCCAACTAGGACCCAGACCTGGTTCAACAACAACAAGCCCTGGTTTACTACAGAACTCAGACAGCTCCGACGGTCTAAAGAGGAGGCCTACAGGAGCGGGGATGCAGACCTCTACAGGCAGGCCAAGTACAAGCTGAGAAGAGGAATCAGAGCTGCCAAGGAAAGGTACTCTGAGAAGTTGGGGAGCAAGTTCTCAGCTAGTGACTCTTCTTCAGTTTGGAAGGGCTTGCAAGAAATGACCAGCTACAAGAGGAAAGCCCCCCTCCCTCCCCTCAGCTGACCAACAACCTGAATGAGTTTTACTGCAGGTTTGAAAATCAGAAACGTAACCCTGGTACCCCCTCCCCTCCTCCCCAACAAACACAGCCAGACCCCAGTCTACAAAGAATGGACCCTGTACCCTCTCCTTCCCATTCAATACTTCACACCTACTTAAGGCAAGACTCCAGTATGAAAAAGACTGGACCATTTCCCACCCCAACCAACACTTCACACCCACTCACAGCCTGATCTCAGTCTGCAAAGACTGGGCCCTTCTACACCCACCATTCTCCACTTCACACCCAATTACCCACATCCTCCTTGCTGAACAACATCACTTCATCAACAATAAAAGGACAAAAGAGCCGGAAACCTCCAGGACCTGACAATGTTTCCCCCTCTACTCTCAAGCTCTGTGCCAAACAACAATTTATACAGACATTTTTAACCAGTCCCTACAAACATGTACTGTCCCTGCCTGCATCAAAGTCTCCACTATTGTCCCTGTACCCAAAAAGGCAAGGGTTACTTGTCTTAATGACTACAGGCCTGTCGCACTGACCTCTGTAGTCATGAGGACACTCGAAAGGCTTGTGCTGACCAAGCTGAAAAATATCACAAACTCCCTGCTGGACCCTCTGCAGTTTGCATATCGAGCCAATAGATCTGTGGATGATGCAGTCAAACTGGGCCTGCACTTCATCCTAGACACAGCACCTAGACCGGCAGGGGACCTATGCGAGGATCCTGTTTGTTGATTTTAGCTCTGCATTCAACACCATTGTGCTAGAGCTACTGCACTCCAAACTTTCCGAGTTGACTGTGCCTGAACCCCACCACTGTCCGATTCACCTCTGCCCCATTTCGGACACTGGACTCTGTCTCTGGAACTGTTGTCTATGGACAAGGGCGGTGCAGCGGTAGAGTTGCTGCCTCACACCTCAGGAGACCCGGGTTCGATCCTGACCACGGGTGCTGGCTGTACAGAGTTTGCACGATATCCCCGTGACCTGCGTGGGTTTTCTCCAGGATCTCCGGTTTTCTCCCACACTTCATAGATGTACGGGTTTGTAGGTTAATTGGCTTGGTACAATTGTAAATTGTCACTAATGCATGCAGGATAGTGTCAAATGTGCGGGAATCGCTAGTAGGCGCGGACTTGGTGGGCCGAGGGGCCTGTTTACACGCTGTATCTCTAAACTAAACTAAACAAGAATTGGAGGTTTCAATTTTTAGAGATACAGCGCAGATACAGGCCATTCGGCCCACAGAGTCCGCACCGACCAGCGATCCCCGCACACTAACACTATCCTTCACGCAAGGGATTATGGGGAAAAAGGAACGGGGTACTGATTTGGGATGATTATATAGAATGGCGGTGCTGACACGAAGGGCCAAATGGCCTACTCCTGCATCTATTTTTCCTATGTTTCTATGTTTCGACTAGGGAGGTGTGAGAGGTTTCAGAGCATGGGATAGGGAGGCAAGGGTCAAGCCAAGAGAGTGTATTGTCATGTGTCCCAGATAGGACAATGAAATTCTTGCTTGCTGCAGCACAAGAGAATATTGTAGACATAAATACAGATCAGATCAGTATGTCCATATACCATAGAATATATATATACACACATAAATAAACTGATAAAGTGCAATAGGTTGTTATAATTCATAGTTTGTTTGAAGTTGTGTTTAATAGTCTGATAGAAACATAGAAAATAGGTGCAGGAGTAGGCCATTCGGCCCTTCGAGCCTGCACCGCCATTCAATATGATCATGGCTGGATGCAACTCAGTATCCCATCCCTGCCTTCTCTCCATACCCCCTGATCCCTTTAGCCACAAGGGCCACATCTAACTACCTCTTAAATATAGCCAATGAACTGGCCTCAACTACCTTCTGTGGCAGAGAATTCCACAGATTCACCACTCCCTGTAAAAAATGATTTCTCATCTCAGTCCTAAAAGACTTCCCTCTTATCCTTAAACTGTGACCCCTAGTTCTGGACTTCCCCAACATCGGGAATAATCTTCCTGCATCTAGCCTGTCCAACCCCTTGGGAATGTTGTAAGTTTCTATAAGATCCCCCCTCAATCTTCTAAATTCTAGCGAGTACAAGCCGAGTCTTTCCAGTCTTTCTTCATGTGAAAGTCCTGCCATCCCAGGAATCAGTCTGGTGAACCTTCTCTGTACTCCCTCTATGGCAAGAATGTCTTTCCTCAGATTAGGAGACCAAAACTGTACGCAATACTCCAGGTGCGGTCTCACCAAGACCCTGATGGCTGTGGGGAAGTAGCTGTTCCTGAACCTGGATGTTGCAGATTCCAGGCTCCTGTACCTTCTACGTAATGGCAGCGGAGAGATGAGTGTGCAGGTTCCAAGCACCTCACTGATGGGGTAACAGGACTTCTTCCTGAATCAGCCCTCCTGCACACACCATGGTGAAAGATTCGAGCAGAGTGGAGAAACTTCCTCTGTGACCATTGCAGCACCAAGGCAAGCTGACTTGTATTTCCTACCCCTTCTCACCATGACGTGAGAACAGGAACGTCAGTAACGAAAATAGTTGGAGAACTACAGCCCAACCCATGGTTGTGTCACTACACTGGACTTTATTTTACGTGTATGGTTCTTTATTTAGTTTAGTTATAATGGGTGACTTCAATCTACATATAGATTGGGTGAATCAAATTGGCAGGGGTGCTGAGGAAGAGGATTTTTTGGAATGTATGCGGGATAGTTATCTAAATCAACATGTAGAGGAACCAACGAGAGAGCAGGCTATTTTAGACTGGGTATTGAGTAATGAGGAAGGGTTAGTTAGCAGCCTTGTTATTTGCACATATCTATAAAAACTTTTGCAGTCAGTTTTTATGTTCCCTGCCAGTTTTCTTTCATAATCTATTTTTCCTTTCCTAATTAAGCCCTTTGTCCTCCTCTGCTGGTCTCTGAATTTCTCCCAGTCCTCCGGTATGCTGCTTTTTCTGGCTAATTTGTACGCATCATCCTTCGCTTTGAACTACAGGATTTGCACTATCAGTTTATTTATTCATGTGTGTATATATTTATATCATGGTATATGGACACATTTATCTGTTTTGTAGTAAATGCCTACTATTTTCTGTGTGCTTAAGCAAAGCAAGAATTTCATTGTCCTATACAGGGACACATGACAATAAACTCACTTGAACTTGAACTTGAACTTGTTGTACGTGCCCCCTTGGGCAAGAGTGACCATAATATGGTTGAGTTCTTCATTAGGATGGAGAGTGACATTGTTAATTCAGAAACAATGGTTCTGAACTTAAAGAAAGGTAACTTTGAGGGTATGAGACGTGAATTGGCCAAGATTGACTGGCAATTAATTCTAAAAGGGTTGACGGTGGATATGCAATGGAAAACATTTAAAGTCTGCATGGATGAACTACAAAAATTGTTCATCCCAGTTTGGCAAAAGAATAAATCAGGGAAGGTAGTGCATCCGTGGATAACAAGGGAAATCAGGGATAGTATCAAAGCGAAGGATGATGCGTACAAATTAGCCAGAAAAAGCAGCATACCGGAGGACTGGGAGAAATTCAGAGACCAGCAGAGGAGGACAAAGGGCTTAATTAGGAAAGGAAAAATAGATTATGAAAGAAAACTGGCAGGGAACATAAAAACTGACTGCAAAAGTTTTTATAGATATGTGAAAAGAAAGAGATTAGTTAAAACAAATGTAGGTCCCTTGCAGTCAGAAACAGGTGAGTTGATCATGGGGAACAAGGATATGGCGGACCAATTGAATAACTACTTTGGTTCCGTCTTCACTAAGGAAGACATAAATAATCTGCCGGAAATAGCAGGGGACCACGGGTCAAAGGAGTTGGAGGAATTGAGTGAAATCCAGGTTAGCCGGGAAGTGGTGTTGGGTAAATTAAATGGATTAAAGGCCGATAAATCCCCAGGGCCAGATAGGCTGCATCCCAGAGTACTTAAGGAAGTAGCTCCAGAAATAGTGGATGCATTAGTAATAATCTTTCAAAACTCTTTAGATTCTGGAGTAGTTCCTGAGGATTGGCGGGTAGCAAACGTAACCCCACTTTTTAAGAAGGGAGGGAGAGAGAAAACGGGGAATTACAGACCAGTTAGTCTAACATCGGTAGTGGGGAAACTGCTAGAGTCAGTTATTAAAGATGGGATAGCAGCACATTTGGAAAGTGGTGAAATCATTGGACAAAGTCAGCATGGATTTACAAAAGGTAAATCATGTCTGACGAATCTTATAGAATTCTTCGAGGATGTAACTAGTAGCGTGGATAGGGGAGAACCAGTGGATGTGGTGTATCTGGACTTCCAGAAGGCTTTCGACAAGGTCCCACATAAGAGATTAGTTTACAAACTTAAAGCACACGGCATTGGGGGTTCAGTATTGATGTGGATAGAGAACTGGCTGGCAAACAGGAAGCAAAGAGTAGGAGTAAACGGGTCCTTTTCACAATGGCAGGCAGTGACTAGTGGGGTACCGCAAGGCTCAGTGCTGGGACCCCAGCTATTTACAATATATATTAATGATTTGGACGAGGGAATTGAATGCAACATCTCCAAGTTTGCGGATGACACGAAGCTGGGGGGCAGTGTTAGCTGTGTGGAGGATGCTAGGAGACTGCAAGGTGACTTGGATAGGCTGGGTGAGTGGGCAAATGTTTGGCAGATGCAGTATAATGTGGATAAATGTGAGGTTCTCCATTTTGGTGGCAAAAACAGAAAAGCAGACTATTATCTAAATGGTGGCCGACTAGGAAAAGGGGAGATGCAGCGAGACCTGGGTGTCATGGTACACCAGTCATTGAAAGTGGGCATGCAGGTGCAGCAGGCAGTGAAGAAAGCGAATGGTATGTTAGCTTTCATAGCAAAAGGATTTGAGTATAGGAGCAGGGAGGTTCTACTGCAGTTGTACAGGGTCTTGGTGAGACCACACCTGGAGTATTGCGTACAGTTTTGGTCTCCAAATCTGAGGAAGGACATTATTGCCATAGAGGGAGTGCAGAGAAGGTTCGCCAGACTGATTCCTGGGATGTCAGGACTGTCTTATGAAGAAAGACTGGATAGACTTGGTTTATACTCTCTAGAATTTAGGAGATTGAGAGGGGATCTTATAGAAACTTACAAAATTCTTAAGGGGTTGGACAGGCTAGATGCAGGAAGATTGCTCCCGATGTTGGGGAAGTCCAGGACAAGGGGTCACAGCTTAAGGATAAGGGGGAAATCCTTTAAAACCGAGATGAGAAGAACTTTTTTCACACAGAGAGTGGTGAATCTCTGGAACTCCCTGCCACAGAGGGTAGTCAAGGCCAGTTCATTGGCTATATTTAAGAGGGAGTTAGATGTGGCCCTTGTGGCTAAGGGGATCAGAGGGTATGGAGAGAAGGCAGGTACGGGATACTGAGTTGGATGATCAGCCATGATCATATTGAATGGCGGTGCAGGCTCGAAGGGCCGAATGGCCTACTCCTGCACCTAATTTCTATGTTTCTATGTTTCTAGAGATACAGCGTGGGAACAGGCCCTTCGGCCCACCCAGTCTGCGCCGACCAGCGATCCCTGCACATACGCACACTAGTGGCAATTTACAATTTTTACCGAAGCCAATTAACCTACAAACCTGCACGTCTTTGGAGTGTGGGAGGACACCGAAGATCTCAGAGAAAAGCCACACAGGTCACGGGGAGAACGTGCAAACTCCGTACAGACAGCACCCATAGTCAGGATCGAACCAGGTCTCTGGCTCTGCGCCACCGTGCCGCCTATTTGTCACACTTACAAAATTCTTAAGGGGTTGGACAGGTTAGATGCAGGAAGATTGTTCCCGATGTTGGGGAAGTCCTGAACTAGGGGTCACAGTTTAAGAATAAGAGGGAAGTCTTTTAGGACCGAGATGAGAAAATCATTTTTTACACAGAGAGTGGTGAATCTGTGGAATTCTCTGCCACAGAAGGTAGTTGAGGCCAGTTCGTTGGCTATATTTAAGAGGGGGTTAGATGTGGCCCTTGTTGCTAAAGGGATCAGGGGGTATGGAGAGAAGGCAGGGATGGGATACTGAGTTGGATGATCAGCCATGATCATATCGAATGGCGGTGCAGGCTCGAAGGGCCGAATGGCCTACTCCTGCACCTATTTTCTATGTTTCTATGTACCGAGGTACAGTGTAATTCATTTTTGTGTACAGTTCAGCACATGAATCGCAGGTACAGTACAAGTGTACAGCACTCCAGTTTGTGCCATCTTCAAGTCCCAGTTGTTGTAAGGGCAGGGGTTCAGGAAGGAACTGCAGATGCTGGTTTACACCAAAGACAGAAACAAAGTGCTGGAGCAACTCAGCGGGACAGGCAGCATCGCCGGAGAGAAGGAACAGGTGACATTTCGGGTCGAGACCTTTCTTCGGACTGAGAGTCAGGGGAGAGGGAGACTGGAGATATGGAAGGGTAAGGTGTGAAAACACAGATCAAAGGGGATGGTGATCCAGGGAAATGTAGAATGGTACATTGTTAGCTGAGGGGAAGGTGACAACGAGGCGTGCAGTCATGAGCACAGTGAAAATAGTCGGAGAACTAGGCTGGGGGATAATGAATGACTGAATACTTTATTCTCCCATATGACAAGTTACAGTGAGGTATGCAAATAGTGGCCATGTAAAGGGTGCTTACAAAGTGACAACGCACCCCCGTGCCACCAGGTCCCCCTTTGTTCACTCCCTTCCCTCATGGTGGTCCCCCCCACTCCGGGACCTCCTTTGTCCATTCACCCGGCAGCAGCACCATCCTCACTTCCACGTGGTCCATCCTCGTCTGCCGGTCGGCGCCATCATCGACCGCCGCGCCGACCTCCCCACTATCGCCACTGGGACCGCTCAGGATGCTTCTTGGACAGCCCTTTGGGTTGTGTGTTAGACACGCAATCCTTAGTAAATTATTTGCTGTGGTTCATGATGGTAGATCTGCCATTACACACACACACACACGGAGCCACAACTGCAAGAGACGGCCTACACAAGTAACATGGCTACAACTGGCAGGGAATAAGGCTACTGGGAGCAAGGTCATAAGTGGTAGGAGCAGAATTAGGCCATTCGGCCCGTCAAGTCACCTCCACCATTCAATCATGGCTGATCTATCTCTCCCTCATAACCCCATTCTCCTGCCTTCTCCCCATAACCCCTGACACCCGTACTAATCAAGAATCTATCTGTCTCTGCATTAACAATATACATCAACTTTCGCCTCCAGAGCCGTCTGTGGCAATGAATTCCACAGATTCACCACCCTCTGACGAAATAAATTCCTCCTCATCTCCTTCCTAAAGGAACGTCCTTTAACTCTGTGGCTGTGGCCTCTGGTTCTAGACTCTCTCACTGAGTCTACGGAGAGAGCTAGAGTGTACCGGGGGAAGAGCGGGCAATCAGAGAACGCAGTGGCAAACGGTGCCTGGAGTCAGAGGATGCAGGGGAGTTCTTTACATGAACATCTCCCATCTGTATTCACAACGGGGAAGGGTTTGTCGTTCGAGAGATCAGGGAGGAGAAACATAGAAATATAGAAAATAGATGCAGGATTAGGCCATTCGGCCCTTCGAGCCTGCACCGCCATTTGATATGATCATGGCTGTTGCATTGTCTGGTTCTGTGAGCCACAGTCACAGGTTGGTGTACCCTCGATGTAGCCCCATTTGTGCATTGTCACCCTTGACCGCCCGACCCCGGTTCACAGCCGGTTGAGACATCTCCAGTTCGGCCGGTGTACATCAGCACCTGGCGGTCAGCACTCTGCTGCTGGTATGTGGCCATCTTGGTGGGAATGGGGACAGTGGCTAGTCTGTCCTTCCACATCTGGAGGCGAGCTTCAGTTGGTGTTGTTTCCAATGGGGTGACACTGGTTAGGAAGCTTGTACGGGATTGTAACCACCCAGGAAGGGTCACATGGTTGTGTCATGTGTGTCTATCGTTTGTCAGTTGTTACA
Organism: Amblyraja radiata; assembly: GCF_010909765.2. Lineage (NCBI taxonomy): Eukaryota > Metazoa > Chordata > Chondrichthyes > Rajiformes > Rajidae > Amblyraja > Amblyraja radiata. The sequence goes on along the minus strand of NW_022630786.1, from coordinate 45,170 downwards.
GACAGTTGAGACCTGATAGGAATATATCAAATTATGAGCGGCACAGATAGGGTAGAGTGTCAGAACTTATTTTAAGGGTAGAAATGTCAAATACTTCTTCTTTCCCCGGGATTGGAGGACGCCTGTGTGTGACAAGCTGCAGGATCTTCGACCGCGGGGGCTTCAACCTCCCTGACGCGGGAGTTTCGATCGCCCCGACGGATGGTTCGACTACCCCGATCACGGGAGAAAAAAGAGGAAGAAGTTTGTATTTTTTGCCTTCCATCACAGTGGGGAATGTGGGGAATCCGCTGTGGTGGATGTTTATGTTAACTTTTATGTAGTTGTGTCTTGTTGCTTTTGGTCCGTATGGCTGTATGGTAATTTGCATATCACTGTACATTAATTGGGTCAAGTGACAATAAAAACCCTTTGAAACCTTTGAAACCTCGATCAGATCCACTCTATCCAATAATGGACTGATTGCTGTTTACATATTAAAACCCTTCAGGTACATGGATAGGACAGGTTTGGAGGGGGATGGACCAAGCGCAGGCACAGAGACGGATTTACCACTCGGCTTCATAGGGCCTCGAGATCTAGGGGGCCTCCGGCCAAGGCAGGACTCGAAATTAACGGTTTCCCTGATGCCAATGGGCAACTTCCCGCCGGGCAACATAAAAGTTAACATACAAAAAACATAGAAAATAGGTGCAGGCATAGGCCATTCGGCCCTTAGAGCCTGCACCGCCATTCAATATGATCATGGCTGATCGTCCAACTCAGTATCCTGTACCTGCCTTCTCTCCATACCCCCTGATCCCTTTAGCCACAAGGGCCACATCTAACTCCCTCTTAAATATAGCCAATGAACTGGCCTCAACTACCTTCTGTGGCAGAGAATTCCACAGATTCACTACTCTCTGTGTGAAAAATGTTTTCCTCATCTCGGTCCTAAAAGATTTCCCCCTTATCCTTAAACTGTGACCCCTTGTTCTGGACTTCCCCAACATCAGGAACAATCTTCCTGCATCGAGCCTGTCCAACCCCGCATCGAGCCTGTCCAACCCCTTAAGAATTTTGTATGTTTCTATAAGATCCTCCCTCAATCTTCTAAATTCTAGCGAGTACAAACCGAGTCTATCCAGTCTTTCTTCATATGAAAGTCCTGACATCCCAGGAATCAGTCTGGTGAACCTTCTCTGTACTCCCTCTATGGCAAGAATGTATTTCCTCAGATTAGGAGACCAAAACTGTACGCAATACTCCAGGTGTGGTCACACCAAGACCCTGTACAACTGCAGTAGAATCTCCTTGCTCCTATACTCAATTTGTCATATTGCCCGGCTTGGCAAGCACCGGGACACCTGCCGTTCAACTCTGAGTGGGCCTCGCTCTCTATCTCTATCTCTCTATCACTCACCGTCTCCGCTCGCCATCCGTATCCGTGTCAGGGCCGCCAGGTCTCCGCTCTCCGCCCGCTCCTCATCCGCCGGCACTGCTACGGCCAGCACATCCTCCCCCTGCACATGCACACAACCACGGCCAGCATATCATCGGCCGCCCTGCATTGGGTCGGCGCTGGGCACGTTCTCCCTTGCTTTGAATTGTGGGAGTTTTGGCCGCCATTGCTGTCCAGTCGCCGCCTTGCCGCGACCGCTGAAAACTCTTGCTTCTGGTTTCCTGGTCCTCCAAAAATATTCTAAATGGAATTTAAACTGGAGGTGGTGGAGGGTCCATCACCAAACTCCAAACTCTGAACAATAACAGCATTTTATCTGTTTATTTATTGTGTATATATATGGTATATGGTATATAAACACACTGAACATTTATCTCCTGTTCTGTATTATGTTCACATATTCTGTTGTGCTGCAGCAAGCATGAATTTCATTGACCTATCTGGGACACATGACAATAAAACTCTCTTGACTCTTGACTTGGACTTAAGCAAAAAAGGGTTCTTGGGGAAAAAAAAGCTACCTTAAATTTAGTTGCGTCTGATTGGGTAACTATGGTAGGGTGATGACTATTCCATGCTTTAATTGTGCGGGGTAACTCCATGGAGCAGCCAGCAACTCTGATCGAAGAAATTGGGTGATGTTTCGGGTAGGGACCCTTCTTTAGACTCCCTCTGGTTTTAGTGTCTTTAGTTTAATTTAAAGATACATCGTGGAAACAGGACCTTCAGCCCACCGAGTCCACACCAACCACTGATCACCCGTACACTAGTTCTATCCCACACATTAGCGACGTAAGTCAAGAGTCAAGAGTATTTTATTCTCTCACGTCCCAGTTAGAACAATGAAATCCTTACTTGCAGCAGCACAACAGAATATGTCAACATAGTACTCTGTAAACAATGTTATAAACGAGAAAACAAAACGGTGTATATTTATATATGAATATATAACTATATAAATATATATATATATATATATATATAATATTAAAACTGTGTGTGTGTGTGTGTGTTTCTGCCTGACTTGTGGGTGCCAGCCTTTGATTCGTTGCTACGCCAACACCAGACCCAGAAACGCCGCGATTTTTTCCATTTCGGTAGAGATTTCACTTTTCATTCCAAGTAACCACTCCTGATTAAATTTCGTCGTGTTTATGTACACATTTTTAATAAAATCCTTCTTCCCCCCCCCGCCCCACTCACTAATTTTGTCGCCTCCTGCTGGCTAGTGACCATAACGGCTGCTGGCGCCCGCCTCTCGCCTCAAAGACGCCATTTAAAAACACCCGCACTGTTGAGTGCTCGAATCTTTAGTTGGAGGACCACGTCTCCCGTGGGGGCTACAAGTAGGGATCGGCTGCGTTGGGGGAGCAGACCCTGCCTCAACTACCTCCTCTGGCAGCTTGTTCCATACACACACCACCCTTTGTTTGAAAAAGTGAACCCCCCAGATTCCTATTAAATCTTTCCCCCTCTCACCTTAAACCCATGTCCTCTGGTCCTCGATTCACCAACTCTGGGCAAGAGACTCTGTGAGTATACCCAATCCATTCCTCTCATGAATTTATACACCTCTATAAGATCACCCCTCATCCTCCTGTGCTCCAAAGAATAGAGTCACAGCCTGCTCAACCTCTCCCTATAGCTCACACCCTCTAGTCCTGGCAACATCCTCGTAAATCTTCTCCACCATTTCCAGCTTGACACCATCTTCCCTGTAACATGGTGCCCAGAACTTAACACAGCACTCTAAATGCGGCCTCACCAACGTCTTGTACAACTGCAACATGACCTCCCAACTTCCATGCTCAATGAAGAAGGGTTTCGGCCCGAAACGTTGCCTATCTCCTTCGCTCCATAGATGCTGCTGCACCCGCTGAGTTTCTCCAGCATTTTTGTCTCCCTTCCATGCTCAATGCTCTGATGGATAAAGGCCAATGAACCAAGAGGCTTTTTGGCCACCCTATCTACTTGTGACTCCACTTTCAAGGAACTATGTACCAGTAGCACGCCTGTCAAACAGTCTGAAGAAGGGTCTCGACCCAAAACGTCACCCATTCTGTCTCTCCAGAGATGCTGCCTGCCCCGCTGAGTTACTCCAGCATTTTGTGTCTACCCGTACTACCAGTCCCCCCTGCTCTACACCCTCCCCATGGGATGGTACACACTCCAACGAAAGAGGCGACGGGTGCGTTCAGCTTCCAGAAGCTTCCGACGAAGATGTCTTCTCGTTACTTCTGCGGTGGGGTGGGAGTGCAGCTTCTAGATGCTTCTAGAATGATCGAGAAGCGGCACATAGGGTGATGGGACGATATCTCTCGAGCAAGTGCTCTGTGGCGAAACTGTTGGAGATTCGTTCAGGCCTTGCTAGCAAAGCAGAAGTGGGCGAGAACGTTAATCTAATGAATGCATCAAGCGATAAAGGAAATGGTGATGCTCTACAAACAACACTCCAACAGGCAGGAGCTAACATGCAGGTTTGTTGAACTGGAAAGCAGAAATCATGTGCTTCAAGTCTCATGTCAGCCTCGAGCCACCTTGATATCAGCAGAACTGGAGTGGAATAGAGTTATTCTAGTTTTGTTTAGTTTCGATCAGAGATACAGCGTGGAAACAGGCCCTTCGGCCCACCGAGTCCATGCTGACCAGCGATCCCCACACACTAGTTTAGTTTAGAGATACAATGTGGAAACAGGCCCTTCGGCCCACCGAGTCTGTGCCGGCCGGCGATCCCCGCACACTAGTTTAGTTTAGTTTGGGGTTACAGCGTGGATACAGGCTCTTCGGCCCACCGAGTCTGTGCCGACCAATGATCGGCATGTTCACTAATTAAGTTTAGTTTAGAGATACAGCGTGGAAACAGGCCCTTCAGCCCACCGAGTCCACAACGACCATCAACCAACTAGTTCTATCCTACACGCTTGGGTAATTTACAGGAGTCAATTAACCTACAACCCTGAACGTCTTTAGAAACTGGAGCACATGGAGAAAACCTACACGGTCACAGGGCGATCGAGCAAACTCCATACAGACAGCATCCTGAGTCAGGATGGAACCCAGGTCTCTGGCGCTGTGAGGTAGCAACTCTACCGCTGCGTCACCATGCCACCAATATCTCCCATTGTCTCCAATCCCGAGGGAACATGAACTAGTTGGGATGAGAGCAACAGAGAGTTACAAAGTACTGGAGTAACTCAGCGGGACCGGCAGCATCTCTGGAGAGAAGGAACACGTGACGTTTCAGGACCGGAGCCCTCTTCAGACTGAAGTAGGGTTCCAGCTGATATGTGGCTAGCTTCGATATAAACCAGCATCTACAGTTCTTTCCCACACAAGGGGTAGAGTCGGTCTGGGTGGAGTCAAGAGGCATCAGGGGATGACGGACATTGTTGGAGATGCCCTCGGGTCCACAAACAAGGGGCACAATATAGCAGGATCTCTACCCTGGCTCTAGTTGTGCAGGGGAAATGACCAGAGGATATTCAACACAGATAAGCTGAGCAGAAGTGTGATCCTAATCTGATTTACGAAGAAAAGAGAAGTGAGTGATTGCAATGCAACATGTCTGAGGAAGTGTCTTGGTCACATAGATACTACCAATGCTGGAGTAACTCAGCGGGACAGGCAGCCGCTCTGGTGAGAAGGAATGGGTGATGTTTCTTCTTTGGACTCGACCCCAAACGTCTCCCATTCCTTCTCTGCAGAGATGCTGCCTGTCCCGCTGAGTTACTCCAGCATTTTGTGTCTATCTTCGGTGTAAACCAGCATCTGCAGTTCCTTCCTCCACTGCCCCATGCTTGGCCCAGATGGACCTTCCTTCCTGTGAGAGCATCTGCACGGATTTCACTCTAGAATCCCACTGACGCTGTAGACTCTGATGCAGTAATGGGCGGCACGATGGCGCAGCGGGTAGGGTTCAATCCTGACCACGGGTGCTGTCTGTACAGAGTTTGCACGTTCTCTCTGGGTTTTTCCCAGATGCTCCGGTTTCCTCCCACATCCTAAAGGTTTGTCGGTTAATTGGCTTCGATAAAAATTGTAAATTGTCCTGAGTATGTGTAAGATAGTTCTAGTGTACGGGGATCACTGGTCGATGCGGTTTTCTGCGCTAAACTAACTAAACTAAACTAAACTCCGATCACCTCTTGGTTTTGTCACCGTGGTGATGAGATCAGAATCACCAATCCTTGTTCTCCAGAGATGCTGCCTGACCCATTGAGTTACTCCAGCACTTTCTGTCTTTTATTTGTAAAACCAATACCTGTAATTCCTTGTGCAGATGCTGGTTTACACCGAAGATAGACACAAAATGCTGGAGTAAACGTTTCTGGTCTTTCTACCTGTAAAGGGCCTGTCCCACTTGGGCGACATTTGCGCATCATTTACGTCATCCTAAAAATTGGTTCGTACGTGGTGATGCGCTCATGGCACGTGGTGATGCACGCGAGGTGAGGCGTTAGTGGCGTATTCAGTAACGTGCGCCGCCCCAGGATTTTGCAGTGCTCAAAATCCTCGCGCCCCACCTGCATGACGTATCCCTTGCGCACGCTGACGTACTGATGACGTACGTGTAGCGCATGGCGACGCATGGTTACGCACGAACATTCCCTATGCTCATTTATTATGCTTCACCGTGCACCGTGACCATGCGCTGCCCGTATACTGTCAGTGCTTCATTTGAGCGCCAGACCACGTGACCACCCGGGTATAAAGCACGGCGAGTTTTGAACATTTTTCACTGGGAACATTTTTCCTTGCCACGGAGATTAGACTAAGTACGAACGACATCGCAAATGGCTCCCGAAAGAAGCAGGGCCTGCAAGAACACTTGGCGCCCGACTGTCGTACTGCTAGACGATATTCGCGCGACTCTCGCGTGTCAGTCATTACCGGCCTATCGCGCAAATGACGCATAAGTAGAACAGGCCCTGAATTCCTTCCTTCCTTGCTTCTACCTCAACCTTTCCCAACCATGCAGGTGGGGGCTAGCGGAATCAAGGGATATGTGGAGAAGGCACAGGTTACTGATTGTGGATCATCAGCCATGATCACAATGAATGGCAGTGCTGGCTCGAAGGGCTGAATGGCCTCGTCCTGCACCTATTTTCATGTTTCTAAATGTTGTTACTGTGTCTGCCTTAACCACTGTATCTCCTCTGGCAGTTTGTTCCACCCACTACACTTTAACCTGCTCGATTGTAATCACGTATGGTCTTTCCGCTGACTGGATAGCACGTAACAAAAGCTTTTCACTGTACCTCGGTACACGTGACATTAAACTAAACTGAACTGGGAACGTGTAGTAAGGAACTGCAGATGCTGGTTTAAACCGAAGATAGACACAAAAAGCTAGAGTCACTAATACTACAAATGCTGGAGTCACTCAGCGGGACAGGCAGCATCTCTGGAATAATGGCTTGTTTCCTTTATCATGGTTACTCTTTTGGCGTATCTTTCATTCATTTGTTCTATATCTCTCTATGTCACCGTCTATATCTCTCATTTCCCATCTCCCCTGCTTCTCCGTCTGAAGAAGGGTCTTCACCTGATCTCATCCCCTCATGATTTTATACACCTCTATAAGATCACCACTCATCCTCCTGCACTCCAAGGAATAGAGTCCCAGCCTGCTCAACCTCTCCATGTAGCTCAGACACTCGAGTCTTGGCAACACTGAGCTATAGGGAGAGGTTGAGTAGACTGGGTCTCTATTTCTTGGAGCACAGGAAGATGAGGGGTGATCTTATAGAGGTGTATAAAATCATGAGAGGAATAGATTGGGTAGACGCACAGAGTCTCCTGCCCAGAGTAGGGGAATCGAGGACCAGAGGACATAGGTTTAAGGTGAAGGGGAAACGATTTAATAAGAATCCGAGGGCTAACTTTTTCACACAAAGGGTGGTGGGTGTATGGAACAAGCTGCCCGAGGTGGTAGTTGAGGCTGGGACTATCCCAGTGTTTAAGAAACAGTTAGACAGTTACATGGATAGGACAGGTTTGGAGGGATATGGACCAAGTGCGAGCAGGTGGGACTAGTGTGGGTGGGACATGTTGGCCGGTGTGACTCTGTGACATCCTCGTAAATCTTCTCGGCACTCTTTTCACCCTAAATCAAGTTTAGTCCATCGATCTCCGTCCCTTACTCTGACTCAGGGAATTACCTGCATTTTGTCCATCAATAATCGTGTCGTCAGCGAATTTAAAGATGACGTTGGAATTGCTTCCGGCTACAAGGTCTTGGGTAAAGAGTGAATAGTGCAGGGGTGTGTAGGAAGGGACTGGAGATCCCGGTTTACACTGAAGATAGACCGAAAATCATAAGATCATTAGTGAAGGTTTCGACCAGTCCCGACCCAGGGTCAGTTCGCCCGGCGCGGGGGAGCTGAGATTCCACCCCGATGTGGGAGTTTGATCGCCCCGACAAGGAGGTCCTGACCGCCGGCTACGGGAGCCAAGATTGTCCCATCACCGGAAGGTTCGAGGCCCCCGACCATGGGAGAACAAAGAAGGGAAGAGATTGAACTTTTTTTCGCCTTCCATCACAGTGAGGAATGTGGAGGAGTCACTGTGGTGGATGTTTATGTTAAAATGCATCTTGTGTGTTCTGTTGCTTTTTATTGGTATGACTTTAAGGCAAATCAAATTCCTCGTATGTCACTTCCGGTGGCGCCATGTTGGACTAACAGACGCAACATCGAGCTCCGCAGATGAAAATTCGTGACTTTTTGCATTAAAGCCGGGTCTAGAGGTCGGGACCGATTTAAAAACTTACCGGAGCTCCTGGACGACGCGCTGATGACGTCATCAGTAAGCGCTGTGAATTAAACGGTTAAAAGTCTTTTAAATGAAAAAAACGTCTCCAGCTCAGAGCCCTCAGAGAAGTTTCAAAACACCTCCTGAAAAGCCAGAAACCTGAAGAACTGACCTCTGAAGTGACCTCCATAATGACTACAAGATCCAAGACTGAGATGGCTACTAAGGATAAAAATGAACTTGAGGAGATAAAGAATTCGGTAAGAGAACTGAGAAAGGATATTGAGGCTGGAAATTCAGAAATGATGGAAAATATGATGTTGAACATGAATGCTGGCAATCAAAAAGTTATTGATTGCATTGGCATTTAAAAAAAACGAATTGATGATGTGCAACAAGAGCTAACGGGGAGAATTGATAAAGTGGAAGAAGATTCCACGAAGAAGTTTGAGGCTGTTCATGAAACTGTTTCTTCATATCTAACTGCAATGAGAGGCATGGAAGCATCTATGGTACAAATATCTGAAGATATGCAGAGAATGAAGCTAGAACAAGACCGCCTCACGAGTCATCTGCCGAAAGTCTCGGATAAATGCCTTGATCTGGAAGCTCGCTCAAGACGCCAAGATTTAAGAATAGTTGGAGTAACAGAGTGAGCAGAGGGAAACAACCCCCGTGAGTTTACTGCCAACTTAATTAAACATGTACTCAATCTACCCGTGGAACCGAAAATTGTAGTGGCACATCGAGCACCCAGATTTAAGTCAAGATCACAAGCAGGTTCAGCCCACCCACGACAGATCATTGTCAAATTTCGGGACATCTCAGCACTGGAAGAGCTGATGAAAAAAATCAAACATGGAGTGAATTTGATGTTTGGAAATGACTCTATCAAACTTTTCAGGGATTATCCCTATGAGATCGTGCAAAAGCGAAAACAGTTCTCACAGACAAGACAGATTCTCCAAGGAGTTTAAGATGTCAGATACGGCGTTTTTTTATCCAGCCAGGATGCGAATTACTTACAAGGGAAAGGAGAAAACGTTTATAAATCCGGAGGCAGCGCACAAATATGCCCAAGAGATTGTGGCAGAATCAGATGATTAATGAATGCAGTGGGACGATATGGACAAATTATTTCTCTTTATTAGTTCACAGAGAACGCCGTAAGATAAGGGAAGAAACACCATTCTCTAAAAGTCTAAAATGGAGGAGTATCTCCATGTGCACTGGTCTAGACACCTTATCTCTCTCGGACGCTTTGGAATTTAATTCAAGGACATTCTTTGTTCAAAACGAAGGAAAGACTGATTGACAAGGGAGTGACGAACAGGGGAGCCGAATGTGGAAAACATCACAAGGACAAATGGCGGATTAAGATTTTTAAATAGTTTCACAAAACATAGAGAATTAACAATAATTAACAACACTAATATAGAAATAGAAATGGAGACTAACCAGAACTATATAATGGGGCAGAATGTAATAATGTTTTATAAAGACAGACTATCCCGTATATAGAGGGGGACAGTTAAGCAGGGATAAGGAAATAACAAATACCAAATTTTAGAACTAACGTAGATAATATCATAAGTTTTAGTGCTATGTACTTCGGGGGGGGGGGGAAGGGAGGAGAATCAGGCACCTGGCATAGTTCCAAGGGCCTGATTCTGGTTAACCCCTTCAGCCGACAGCTGACTACTATCGAAGGTATAACTATAACTATAAATAGTTAGCAGATAAAAGTGTTAGATATATAAGTTTCACAGTAGCTGAACATACGATTTGATAAGTCTTAATGAAATATATATATAGTGTAATCGGGTGAAATACAACTGATTTTGAAAAGGTCCCGCCCTCCTATGCTAAGAGTAATAAAGGGAGCGGAGCTAATTGTATAACATCAACATTGGAAGTCGAATAGATGTCAAATCCCACAGTCGTGTGGGGCACTCACTACAGTGTCGACTACTCTAGACACTGCAATTTCACTTTTTCAATTTTTTTAAAATCACAATATGTCACAACCATGTGTTTTTTTTAAGGACAATCGCAAAAGGGATCTACCAAAAGAATTTAGAAGTGTAAACGTTTACCAAATATCCATTGACCTGAGGTATGGATGCACCATAAGAATTAAGGGTATTAAAATCAGCGAAAATGCAAGACGATAAACAAAAGAAAATGGGAGGAATCACATTCTGTAGCTGGAACATAAGGGGTATTAATCAACCAAATAAAAGGGGCAAGATACTAGCTCAGTTGAAATCATACAACACGGACATTACTTTTTTACAAGAAACGCATCTTAAACACCAAGATCAGATGAGATTGAGGGCGAATTGGATATGCCAAACATATCACTCTTCACACATCTCGAAATCCAGAGGTACCGCAATTATTATTCGCAAAGGAATACCATTTAAATCAAAGAACATTATATCAGATAAGGAAGGGAGATACCTTATAGTTACAGGAGAGATCCATGCTACGCCAATCACCTTGGTAAATATATATGCGCCCAATTTTGATAATCCTCAATTTTTTAATAAAATCTTGAATATAATCGCAGAGTTCAACTACCAAAATGTTATAATTGGAGGAGACTTTAATTGTGTTTTAGACCTGTATTTAGATAAATCAATGCAAAAACAGAGAGGTATTATGAAATCTAAAACTAGTGAACTCTTAAATACATACACAAAAAACACAAACATAACAGATGTTTGGAGGATCGCGAATCCGACTGGAAGGGAATACTCGTTTTATTCAATGGTACACAAAACATACTCACGTATAGATTATTTCCTAGTGGATACAAAACTAATCCCTTATACTATGAACCCTAAATATCACACCAATACGATTTCAGATCACTCCCCGCTAACTTTCTTTTTAAAACTGGAAGGAATGTCTACGAATAAATCGTTTTGGAGGTTTAATTCGCAAATTTTAAAAGACCCACAAGGGAGTATATATCTGAAAAAACAGTTGGACTTATTTTTTGAGACAAACGATACACCAGACAAATCGCCCATTTTACTATGGGAATCCTTCAAAGCATTTATTAGAGGAGTCATTATCTCATACCAAGCTTTTCAAAACAAAAAGAATAAGAACGAACAAAGACAATTAGAAGAACAAATCAGACAACTAGATATAGATAACAGACAGAGACAGAGACAGAGACAGAGACAGAGACAGAGACAGAGACAGAGACAGAGACAGAGACAGAGACAGAGACAGAGACAGAGACAGAGACAGAGACAGAGACAGAGACACGTGGACGGTGGGTGTGAAGTACATTTGTCCATACCTTTCACTGTACCGGCCTCCGCATCAGTGGCGTAGGGTGGGTTTTGAGCGCCCGGGGCAGTTTAAAGTATTGCGCCTCCTCATTAGCGCGGGGGGGGCGGTAGGGGGGGGGGCGGTAGGGGGGGGGCGCGGGCGGGGGGGGGGCGGGGGCGGGGCGGGGGCGGGGGGGGGGGGGGGGCGGGGGGAGGGCGGGGCGGGGGGGGGGAGGGGGGCGGGGGCGGGGCGAGGGAGGGGGCAGGGGCGGGGGCGGGGGGCGAGGGAGGGGGCAGGGGCGGGGCGGAGGCGGGGGCGTAGCCCCCCCCCCCCACGCTACGCCACTGGACTGAGGCTCTGAGGATATTTTGATGAAAAACTTTAAATTTATTAATTGGTGAGTGATGCCATATTTTAAATTCAATTCCCTACCCAACATTAATATAAGAATTTTCTGCTGTAACCAATTTATTTAGACTTTGGAGATGCAGCGTGAGTCATTATGCACCTGCAGCTCCATCTGCAGTTCTTTCTTAAGTGTTTCAGGTCTGCAATACTTAATTTCCGAGATTTATTATGTCCGAAAAACAACCTTCCACAATCCCCGGTTTCCTTTCATTAGGCCAATTCTATAACCAGTTACTTAACATTCTCTGGATGCATTTGATTAACTCCCCAGAGCAGCCTGCCAAGAAACCTCATCAAAGGCCTTGCTGAAGTCCATCATAGCCTATGTCTATTGCCTTGCCTTTGTCAACCTTAGTTACTTCATCAAAACCTCAATCAAATACAATTTCTTGAGACAACTTCATGAGATGGTAGACGACGGGATTTAGATTCCCTAGGCATTTGCCCAGAGGATCAATCCACGTTAAATAAAGAGTGCAGAAGGGCCTACTGGAAGCAGCGCCAGGTGACACCTAAACAATGACAAGGTGTCAATTGCAAATTCTTACAAGATCAAAACACACACAGGCTCAAAAGCAGAAACAGTTTGTAATTGATCAAGCTAAGCAAACACATAATCAATGGAATAGTTCAAAATTCTACAGCCCTACCACATCTAGCAGATAAAATATAAAACAGTACAATACAGGACCAGACTTTTGGGCCCTCAGTATCTGGGGCACACATGATGCTAAAAGTAAAACCAATGTCCTCTGCCTGCATATCAGGTTCAAGTTCAAGTTCGTGTTGATTGTCATATGCACCGATTATGGTACAGTGAAATTTGATTTCACTATTGCAGATAGTGAAGATGGTTGTCAAAAGTTGCAGCAGGTATTTTGATGGGTAGGCCAGGTGGTCTGAGGAATGGTTGAAGGAATTTAATACAAAGAAATGTGAGGTGTTGGATTTTGGGAGCACTAACATGGGCAGGACCTACACAGTGAGTGGCAGGGCTCTGGGAAGTGCTGTAGAGCAGAGGTGATCTAGGAGTGCATGTACATGGTTCCTTGAAGGTGACGTCACATGTAGAAAGGTGGTCAAAAAGGCTTTTGGCACATTGGCCTCCATCAGTTGGAGTATTGAGTATTGAAGTTGGGAGGTCATGTTGCACTGAAATAAGATGTTGGTGAGGCCACCTTTAGAGTATTGTGCTCAGTTTTGGGCACCATGTTACAGGAAAGATGTTGTCAAGTTGCAAAGGGTACAGAGAAGATTTACGAGGGTGCTGCCAAGACTCGAGCGTCTGAACTATAGAGAGAGGCTGGGTGTCTATTCCTTAGAATGCAGGAGGATCAGGGGCGATCTTAGAGAGGTGTATAAAATCATTAGAGGAATAGAGGTAGACGCACAGAGTCTCTTGCCCAGAGCGGGGGAATCGAGAACCAGAGGACATAGGTTTAAAGTGAAGGAGGAAAGATTTAATAAGAATGCGAGGGGTAACTTTTTCACACAAAGAATTTGCAATTGACACCTTGTCATTGTTTAGGTGTCACCTGGCGCTGCTTCCAGTAGGCCCTTCTGCACTCTTTATTTAACGTGGATTGATCCTCTGGGCAAATGCCTAGGGAATCTAAATCCCGTCGTCTACCATCTCATGAAGTTGTCTCAAGAAATTGAATTTGATTGAGGTTTTGATGAAATAACTAAGCTTGACAAAGGCAAGGCAATAGACATAGGCTATGATGGACTTCAGCAAGGCCTTTGATGAGATTTCTTGGCAGGCTGCTCTGGGAAGTTAATCAAAGGGTGGTGGGTGTATGTAACAAGCTGCCAGAGGAGGTAGTTGAGGCAGGGATTATTGCAGCACTTAAAAAACTCAATTAGACAGGTACATGGATAGAACAGATTTGGAGGGACATGGGCCAAACACACACAGATGGGACTAGTGTAGTTTAGACATGTTGGTCGGTGTGGGCAAGTTGAGCTGAAGGGCCTGTTTTCACATTGTATGACTCTATAACTCCAATATAGTTCTCAGCATTATAACATATTGTAGTATATCAGTTCCATCGACAAAGTCCAATATCCTCAATTGGGTAGAGGTAAATTGGACTGTACCCTAGTTCATGATAGGACTGCTTAGAAACATGGTAACAGAGAGAATGAAGCTGTTCCTGAGTCTGGTGCTGTGCACTTTCAAGCTTCTGTACCTTCTGCCGACAGGAGCAGGGAGAAGAAAGACTGACCAGGATGGGATGTTTTTGATTATGTTGGCTGCTTCTCTGAGGCAGTGTGAAGGGTAGTTGTTGTCAATGATGGGAAGTCTAGGCTGTGTGATGGATTGGGCTACATCTATAACTCTCTGCAATTTTTGCGCCTTGGGCCGAGCTGTTCCCAAACCAAGATGTGATGTAACTCTACAGTAAGGTTTCTATGTTACATCTGTAGAGGTTTGTAAGAGTCACTGGACATGCCAAGTTTTCTCAGTCTCTGAAGGAAGTAGAGGCTTTGCTGTGCCTTCTTGGCTGTTGTGTCAATGTGGTGTGTCCATGACATATAATTTCTAATATTAACGCCAAAGAACCTGAAGCTCCCCAATGGTAGAATCGTATAAAACACTCTTTGACACATATACTACAGGAAAGATGTACCATCCTAGAGGATACAAAGGAGACTTACAACAATGTTGGTGGGACTGATGAATCATACTTTGAGAAAAGAGAGTCCATAGAAAGAATGAATTGAAGTGTATATAAGGGGCCTCGAAGAATTAAATAGAGATGATTGATTTTCCTTCATAAAGTGAACAATAACCAGAATATAGATATAAAGTGGAGACACATGGAACTGCAGATGCTGAAATCTTGTGTAGAACATAAAGTGCTCTAGTAACTCAGCAGGTCAGGCAGCATCTCTGGAGGACATGAATATGTGATGTTTTAGATTGGGACCCTTCTTCAGTTCTCCAGAGACGTTGCTTGATCCACTGAGTTACTTCCTGATGAATTGGCATCGAGGTTTGTATGATAATGTTCTTGTGAAGCACCTTGGAATGTTTTTTTCTGTATTGAGAACTAGTTATTATCGTGTTAATGATAGGAGAAGTGGGGTTAACAGTCTGAGCACCAATGAGCTGGCTCGCGGCAGGGATCTCGGTCTCTCTGACTGTGAACCAGGTAACTTACACTGTATATGTGCATTGTTCAACACACTTACCTATGAGCCCATTGGAGAATGGAAAAGTAATGATCTTAAATGCTGGTTATAAAACTCTGAAATCCTCAATGGGTCGGGCAGCTACTGTGGAGAGAGAAAGACAAACTTAATGTTTTAGGTCAATGAGCAATTTTCAAAACAAATATCCAAAGTCTAAAATATCTTGTTTTTGCTTTGTGTTTATTTGTAATTTCTCATCCAAAATGTAATGAAGAAATACCCTATTTCTTTGAAGTGATTCCTTATTTTTTGAATTTTTGTTCAGATTTACTTTCTGCCTTTTTGTATTAAACAGCCGTATTGAATAATCCAATATTGTCATTGGTATTTATGGGGAATTGGAAAAGATGCTGATGAGATTTGGATGAACACCATCTGAGAAGCCCAGGAGTAGGCCTACACTGATAAGGAAACTTTGGTGGACAGTGAAGATTGGGGCAAGGTGCTGGGTGTCAGCAATGTTGGCCGGAGATCAGGATTACTGGGGGCCAAAGGCTTCCTTAGTCAGCAGGGATGTACTAGTTTCCTTTAGTTATGTTTAGAGTTAGAATATGAAAACAGCCCAGGGAGTCCGCACCGACCAATTAGAATGGATCAGATCCTTTATTTGTCATTCAGACCTTTCGGTCTGAACGAAATGTCGTTACCTGCAGCCATACATACAATAATAAACAACAGAACAGACAGTAAACACAAATTAACATCCACCACAGTGAGTCCACCAAACACCTCCTCACTGTGATGGTGGCAAAAATCTTAGTGCTGCTGTCTCTTCCCTCCTCTTCTCCCTCTGCACTGAGGCGATACCCCACCGGGCGATGGTAAGTCAGTCCCGCGGCTCACCGATCTCCGCAAACGGGCCGGTTCAAACATCGCGGCCCGGGGGTGGTCGAAGCTGCTGCCCTCCAGTCCAGCGGACGCAGCTGTTGATGATGTCATCCACTGGCCTGCGGCCGAACCCCGGACTCAGGCCGCCGCCGCCAGAACGCCGTCTCAGCCACCGGAGCACCGTTCCAACCCCGAGCCGGGTCGCCCTCACGTGAGTGCCGTTCCACCCTCGAGCCAGGCCGCCCTCATGGGAGCGTCTCAGCCCCGCGCCAGGCCGCCCTCACGGGAGCGCCATTACCCTCGAGCCAGGCCGCCCTCATGGGAGCGTCTCAGCCCCTCACGGGATGCCGTTACCCTCGAGCCAGGCCGCCCTCACGGGAGCGCCGTTATCCTCGAGCCAGGCCACCCTCACGGGAGCGCCATTACCCTCGAGCCGGGCCGTCCTCACGGGAGCGTCTCAGACCCTCACGGGAACACCGTTCCAGCCCCGAGCCGGACGCCCTCACGGGAGTGAACCCAGGGTGAGTCCTGACAGGCTCTGCCTCCGGAGCCTCGAGGTCGCCAGCTCCACCATTAGGCCTCAGTGCAGACGGAGGCAGAGAAGGGGGATACGACAAGAAAGTTGCATTCCCCCGAAGGGAGAAACAGAAAGCCCTGTTTCAACCACCCCCCCCCCCCCCCCCACACATAACTCAAACCTAAAAACCAAAAACTTAACTAAACAAGATGAAAAAAACAACACAAAAATGTGAAAACAAACGGACTGCAGGCGAGCCACGGCCATTCACCAGCGCCGCCACTTCCGGCAATGACCCCCGCACTATCTTGCACACTAGGGACAATTTGGGATGTGGGATGAAACTGGAGCAAACCCATGTAATCACACAAATCCATATGTGGGTTCATTGTGATGGATGTTTTTGTAAATTGAATTGTGTGTATGTCTGTAGGAAATTGTCTTTGTTTGTATGGCTGTGGAAACGGAATTTCATTTGAGCCTCACTGAGGTTCAAATGACATGTAATAAATATTGATTGATTGATTGATATCACTCCATTCTCTGAATATCCACATGCCTATCCAAAAATCTCTTAAATGCCATTATTTTATCTCAAGAGTCAAGAGTGTTTTATTGTCTTATGTCCCAGATAGAACAATATAATTCTAACTTGCAGAAGCACAACAGGATATGTAAACATAGTACACTGTAAACAATATAATAAATGAAAAAAAAAAGTTGTATGTGTGTATACACACAGGCTTACATACACATAAAAAACAAACAATAATAGTGCAATAATAACAATAATAGTCTATGTAGTTCAGAGCTTATTTGAGGTTGTCGTGTTTAATAGCCTAATGGCTGTAGGGAAGAAGCTGTTCCTGAACCTGGACGTTATAGTTTTCAGGCTCCTGTACCTTCTTCCCAATGACAGGTGTGAAATGAGTGTGTGGCCAGGATGGTGTGAGCCTCTGAGGATGTTGGCTTCCTTTTTGAGGCAGCGACTCCGGTAAATCCCTTCGATAGTGGGGAGGTCAGGTCTGCTGATGGACTGGGCAGTGTTCACAACTTTTTGCTGTCTCCTTCGCTCCTGCGCATTCAAGTTGCTGAACCAGACCATGATCCAACCAGTCAGTATGTTCACTACTGTACACCTGTAGAAGTTCAGGAGAATCCTCTCTGACATAGCGAATCTCCACAATCTTCTCAGGAAGTAGAGACACTGCTGGGCTTTCTTTATAATTGAATCAGTGTACTGGGTTCAGGAAAGATCTTCGGAAACATGCAAGCTTTTCAAGCTTTTGGCTCTCTCCAACATCATCCCGTCGATATTGACAGGTTTATAGGTCCTCATCCTTCCTCTTCTAATGTCCACAATCAGTTCCTTGGTCTTACTGACATAGAGGGCAAGGTTGTCGTGCTGGCACAATTTGGTCAATCGATCGATCTCACTTCTATACTCTGACTCATCACCATCTGTAATTCGTCCAACAACGGTGGTGTCGTCTGAGAACTTGAGGATGGAGTTCGCACTGTGTCCGGCTACACAGTCATGAGTATAGAGTGAGTCGAGCAGGGGGCTGAGCACGCGGCCTTGATGTGCTCCCATACTGACTGTTATTGAGGAAGAAGTGTCTGCCAATTCGAATAGACTATGATCTGTTGATGAGGAAGTCAAGGATTCAGTTGCAGAGAAATGCGCAGAGACCCAGTTCTGTGAGCTTGGTAACCAGATGGTATTGAGCAGTAATTAATAAAAAGCAGCCTGATGTATGTGCTTTTATTGTCCAAGTGGTCCAGTGCAAAGTGGACAGCCAGTGAGATTGCATCCTCCCCTGACCTGTTATGGCGGTAGGCAAACTGAAATGGGTTGAGATTCTTGTTGATATGCGCCATAACCAACCTCTCATATCAGGTTGCTTACGACAGACTGAGCGGAGGTGTTCAGTGAAACGAACGGCGAGCCTGCCCTTGGTCTCGCCGATGTAGAGAAGTTGACACCTGGAACAGCGGTTCGCACTAACCAACCTGATCTCCCGGTGGCTCAGTTCACTTCAACTCCCCCTCCCATTCCGAATCCGACCTTTCTGTCCTGGGCCTCCTCCATTGCCAGAGAGAGGCCCAGCGCAAATTGGAGGAACAGCACCTCATATTTCGCTTAGATAGTTTACACTCCAGTGGTATGAACATTGACTTCTCTAATTTCAGATAGTCCATGTTTTCTCCCTCCTTCCCTTCCCCTTCCCAGCTATCCCACAAGCCTACTATCTCCGCCTCTTCCTTTCTTTGTCTCTGCCCCCCACCCCCGTCATCAGTCTGAAGAAGGGTCTCGACCAGAGACGTCGCCTCTCCATAGATGCTGCCTCACCTGCTGAATTCCTCCAGCATTTTTGTCTACCTTCGATTTTTCCAGCATCTGCAGTTCTTTCTTAAACATTCTCTCTGCTTTAAGTGACTCTTTCAACACTCCTCGAGGAACAGGAAAGCAGCAGCAGTACATTCCCAGCTAACCAAGGAAACCTTTGCCAGTATTCTGAGTTCAAAGTCCCAGAGTGTGGTAGGAAAACAATGCAGGTAAACATTTATTTCTTGACCTTTTCTTTCTTGGCACACAGGAGTCTTGTGCCACGTCTGGTTCCAACAAAGCAGCCCCACCAAGTTGCTTGGCATTTTCTTTCAAACAAATGAAATTAATATATTCTATGATATTCCAACTGTGTGAAACTCCCTTTCGCTACAGGCTATGAAACCTTCAATGACGCATAAAAGTTGTGAGAAAGGAACAGAAGATTATTTTTGGGTGGAGCCACCTTAACCTGCTTGCATTATTAGGTATGCATTTCTGACAAAACAAAGAGTTATCTCTTTCCTCTCCTGTGCCTGATATCAAAATGATTCTTCAATGTGAAATAGTGGGTTTACTGCTTTGTATGGCATGATCAATTAGGTCAGTTGGCAAGTCAAACCCAACCATGGGAGAAAGTTGCTGTTCTGCAAGTCTGTTGTGAACTCGAATGATGTACAATATGGACACGGAGGTTCACCAGGATGTTGACTGGGATGTAGAGTTTTAGTGATGAGGACAGGGGGCATGATTGAAACATAGAAACATAGAAAATAGGTGCAGGAGTAGGCCATTCGGCCCATCGAGCCAGCACCACCATTCAAGTGGTGGCGCTGCCTTGCAGCTGCGGCTCGCCTGCAGTCCGTTTGTCTTTGCTTTTTTTGTTTTCTTTTGTCCCATTGTTACAGTTTATTTTGGTTTATTTAGTTGTGTATGTGTGGGGGGTGGGTGTAACATATTTTTTTACTCTTCGTTCTGGGGGGATGCGACCTTTCTTGCCGTATCCCCCGCCTCCGTGTCAGTCTGCGCAGAGGCCTATCGTTGAGCTGGCGGCCTCCAACTGCGATCACCCTCGCGGCTCCGGAGGCAGAGCGATGACTTACCAACGCGAGGCTGGCCGACTTCGGGGCTGTGGTTGTGGTGCGACCCAACTTCCGACCCGACTTTAGAGCCTTGGAGGCTCGGCCGCGGGCCAGTGGACGACATCGTCGGGAGCTCACAGGTTGGTGACCTGTTTTCCCGGAGCTCCCGCAACAACAGCTGCGTCCGCTGGACTGGAGGACGGCAGCTTCGGCAGCTTCGACCGCCCCGGGCCGCGGAGTTTGAACCGGCCCGTTTGCGGAGCTCGGATTCAGCCGCGGGACTTGCACACCATCACCCGGCAGGGACGCAACATCGAGGCCTGGATTGCCTCGGCGCAGAGGGAGAGCAAGGAGGGAAGAGACAATGACTTTGGGACTTTAAACTGTGTTGAGTGTTTGTTTTGTTATTTATTCTGTTATGACTGCAGGCTAAACCATTTCATTGCACTGAAAAGGGCAATGACAATAACATTGAATCCAATCCAATCCAATCCAATGTGATCATGGCTGATCATCCGTACTCCGTTCCAGGTTTTTCCCCCATATCGCTTAATTCTGCAAGCCCTAAGAGCTAAATCTAACTCTCTCTTGAAAACATCCAGTGAATCGGCTTCCTCTGCCTTCTGTGGCAGAGAATTCCACAAATTCACATCTCTCCGGGTGAAAATGTTTTTCTTCAACTCAGTCCTAAATGACAAAACCCTTATTCTTAAACCGTGACCCCTGGTTCTGGGCTCCCCCAACATCGGGACAATTTTTCCTGCATCTAGCCTGTCCAATCCCTTAAGAATTTTATGTTTCTATAAGTTTGCCTCTCATCCTTCTAAATTCCAGTGAATACAAACCCAGTTGACCCTTTCTTTCATCATATGTCAATCCCGCCATCCCGGGAATTAACCTGGTGAAGCTACGCTGCACACCCTCAATAGCAAGAATGTCCTTCCTCAAATTAGGAGACCGAAACGGCACGCAATACTCCAGGTGTGGTCTCACCAGGGCTCTGTACAACTGCAATCAGACCTCCTTGCTCCTAAACTCAAATCCTCTCGCTATGAAGGCCAACATGCCATTTGCTTTCTTCACTGCCTGCTGTATCTGCATGCTTACTTTCAGTGACTGATGTACGATACGATGCGATAAAACTTTATAAAACAACATCCCCGGAGGGAAGTTGGTCTGCCGACGGTCACAACACAAAAGGTACACCAGAAACTTGAAATTAAAAGTGAAAACAAAAAGAAAAGACAAGCGACTGTTGTCTGGCTGCCGTGGGCACGGCGCCTTCACCGGAACAAATGAACAAACAAACTAACAAATGTAGGCTTATCCCCTGGGCAGAGGATTCTAAACTAGAGTGCCCTAACCCCCCCCCCCCCCCCCCCCACACACACACACACCGGGTCCCCATTGTACAAGGACACATAGGTCTTGTTACACCTCCATTTTACCTAATCTGACGCCATTCAGATATTCTCTGGGGAGAAGTAAGTGGGTGATGTTTTGGGTCGAGACCCTTCTTCAGACTGGCTTACATCAGTCTGAAGAATGGTCTCAACCCGAAACATCACCCATTCCTTCTCTCCATTGATGCTGCCTGTCCTGCTGAGTTACTCCAGCGTCTACCTTCGATTTAAACCAGCATCTGCAGTTCTTTCCTACACACCATTCAGATAATAATTTGCCTTCTTGTTCTTGCCACCAAAATGGGTAACCTCACATTTATCCACATTAGACTGCATCTACCATGCATCTGCCCACTCACCCAACCTATCCAAGTCACCCTGCAGCCTCATAGCATCCTCCTCGCAGCTCACACTGCCACCCATCTCTGTGTCATCCACAAACTTGGAGATGTTACATTTAATTCCTTTGTCTAAATTGTTAATATATATTGTAAATAACTGGGATCCCAACACTGAGCCTTACGGCACCCCACTGGTCACTGCCTGTCATTCTGAAAAGGATCTGTTAATTCCTACTCTTTTCTTCCTGTCTGTCAACCTGTTCTCTATCCCTATCAATACCCTACCCCCAATACCATGTGCTCTCATTTTGCACACTAATCTCTTGTGTGGGACCTTGTGAAAGGTTTTTTGAAAGTCCAGATACACCACATCCACTGGCTCTCCCTTACCCATTCTAATTGTTACATCCTCAAAAAATTCCAGAAGGTTCGTCAACCATGATTTCCCCTTCATAAATCCATGCTGACTGACCGATCCTGTCACTGCTTATATATACCTGCATATATATACTTGCAAGTACTTATACCTCAATCAATGTTTAATTGTTCTGTGTAAGTAGGTAGTTGTTTTTCCCCACATTATAACAATAACCGTAAAAGTACTTCACTACAGCCTTTGAGTGGTCAGAGTCATGGAACGCAGAAATGGACCTATATCCCACCATGTCTTGGACAATCATTTTTTACGCAACTAATCCCATTGCCACGATTAGGACCATATTCTTCCATTCGTTGCCTAATTAGGTGCCTTTCTAAATGCCTCCCAAAACATGTTGATTGTATGTCATTCCACCACCTCCTCTGGCAGCATGTTCCAGATAACAGCCTCTCTGTGTAAAACACATCTTTCCACAGATCCCCTCAAAATCCCCTTCTCACTTTAAACCAATGCCCTCTGGCTTATGATACACCCACCATGAAATACAATCTATCTATTCTCCATATTTCTCTCATAATTGTATGTACCTCAATTAAGTCAACGGTCAACATCCATTGCTCTGGGGAAAACAAGTCCAGCCGATCAAAATCTCTCCCTACAACTAAAGTCCTCCATTCCAAGCAACATCCCAGTGAATCTCCTCTGCACTCCCTCCAATACAATCACATCCCTCCAAGAGTATGGCAATCTGAACTGTGTGCAATAATCTAAATGTGACCTTACCAGAGTTTTGTAAATATGAAACAGAACTTTTTCGATGTTCCCGATGTTGGGGGAGTCCAGAACCAGGGCCCGCAGTTTAAGAATAAGGGGCAAGCCATTTAGAATGGAGACGAGGAAACACCATTTCACAGAGAGTTGTGAGTCTGTGGAATTCTCTGCCTCAGAGTGCGATGGAGGCCGGTTCTCTGGATGCTTTCAAGAGAGAGCTGGATAGGGCTTAAAGATAGCGGCGTCAGGGGATTTGGGGAGAAGGCAGGAACGGGGTACTGATTTTGGATGATCAGTCACGATCACATTGAATGGTGGTGCTGACTCGAAGGGCCGAATGGCCTACTCCTGCACCTATTGTCTAGTGTCTATTCTCTATAACATACCATATGCCTTCTTCACCACTTTATCCACCCGTTTTGCCATTTTCAGGGAACAATGGACTTGAACCCCAGGATCTCAACATTGCTTAGTGTGTTGGCATTTTCTGTATGACTTCTCAAAATGCATCAAAATGCAACTTCACATTTGCGGAAAAATTTTCAACATGCTGAAAATGTTTCCGCGACCTAGCTGAGTCCGCGTGTATACGGGAACTTCCCTCGAGCATGAAGGGGAGTTTCAGTGACCTCATAGGACCTCCTTGGACCATGTGTCGACCATGCTACGAGTTTGAGTTGAGGACAAACTCTTCTAAACTCGCAGATTACGTCACCGCAGTGGTGAAGAAGGCATATGGCATGTTATGAGAATAGACACTAGACAATAGGTGCAGGAGTAGCCCCTTTAGTGTCTCATCATAGGGTAAGTACAGATATATTGATATTGACTTTTATTGTCACACATACTGAGATACAGTGAAACATTTTGCTTTGCATGCTATGCAGGCAAATCATATAATACATGAATACACCAGGCAGTGGTAAAAGAGAAAATTAACAGAGATCCAAATATAGTGACAGCGACAGAGAAAATGCAGATTAAAAAGTGCAAGTTCTGCAGGGAGGTAGATTGGAAGATTGGGAATTCCTCCCCAGCATATTCAATTTTTTATCTTTTAACTTTTATCGACATTGCAAATTGGCAGGTGTATTTTGGGTCAAGGATGCCACTAGTTATACACCGTATACAACAAGGAAAGACTGGATTTTACATTGGTCTTTTCATGTCCTCAGTAAGTATGGGAAAAACATAAAAATTGACAGTGTTATGAATAGTGAGGGCAGTTGTCTAAGGCTACGACAGGATATAGATCAGTTGGAAAATTGAATAGAGATTTTACAGGTGGAGTTTGATCCTGACAAATGTGAAGTGATGCATTTTGATGCATTTTGAGAAGTCATACAGAAAATGCCAACACACTAAGCAATGTTGAGATCCTGGGGTTCAAGTCCATTGTTCCCTGAAAATGGCAACACGGGTGGATAAAGTGGTGAAGAAGGCATATGGTATGTTATAGAGAATAGACACTAGACAATAGGTGCAGGAGTAGGCCATTCGGCCCTTCGAGTCAGCACCACCATTCAATGTGATCGTGACTGATCATCCAAAATCAGTACCCCGTTCCTGCCTTCTCCCCAAATCCCCTGACTCCGCTATCTTTAAGCCCTATCCAGCTCTCTCTTGAAAGCATCCAGAGAACCGGCCTCCATCGCACTCTGAGGCAGAGAATTCCACAGACTCACAACTCTCTGTGAAATGGTGTTTCCTCGTCTCCATTCTAAATGGCTTGCCCCTTATTCTTAAACTGCGGGCCCTGGTTCTGGACTCCCCCAACATCGGGAACATCGAAAAAGTTCTGTTTCATATTTACAAAACTCTGGTAAGGTCACATTTAGATTATTGCACACAGTTCAGATTGCCATACTCTTGGAGGGATGTGATTGTATTGGAGGGAGTGCAGAGGAGATTCACTGGGATGTTGCTTGGAATGGAGGACTTTAGTTGTAGGGAGAGATTTTGATCGGCTGGACTTGTTTTCCCCAGAGCAATGGATGTTGACCGTTGACTTAATTGAGGTACATACAATTATGAGAGAAATATGGAGAATAGATAGATTGTATTTCATGGTGGGTGTATCATAAGCCAGAGGGCATTGGTTTAAAGTGAGAAGGGGATTTTGAGGGGATCTGTGGAAAGATGTGTTTTACACAGAGAGGCTGTTATCTGGAACATGCTGCCAGAGGAGGTGGTGGAATGACATACAATCAACATGTTTTGGGAGGCATTTAGAAAAGCACCTAATTAGGCAACGAATGGAAGAATATGGTCCTAATCGTGGCAATGGGATTAGTTGCGTAAAAAATGATTGTCCAAGACATGGTGGGATATAGGTCCATTTCTGCGTTCCATGACTCTGACCACTCAAAGGCTGTAGTGAAGTACTTTTACGGTTATTGTTATAATGTGGGGAAAAACAACTACCTACTTACACAGAACAATTAAACATTGATTGAGGTATAAGTACTTGCAAGTATATATATGCAGGTATATATAAGCAGTGACAGGATCGGTCAGTCAGCATGGATTTATGAAGGGGAAATCATGGTTGACGAACCTTCTGGAATTTTTTGAGGATGTAACAATTAGAATGGGTAAGGGAGAGCCAGTGGATGTGGTGTATCTGGACTTTCAAAAAACCTTTCACAAGGTCCCACACAAGAGATTAGTGTGCAAAATTAGAGCATATGGTATTGGGGGTAGGGTATTGATAGGGATAGAGAACAGGTTGACAGACAGGAAGAAAAGAGTAGGAATTAACAGATCCTTTTCAGAATGACAGGCAGTGACCAGTGGGGTGCCGTAAGGCTCAGTGTTGGGATCCCAGTTATTTACAGTCAGCTGACATCTAGAGCAGCGGATGCAGTAGATGAGGTTGGAGGAGATACAGGTGAACCTTTGTCGCACCTGGAACTGTGGAACTGGAATCAGATGTCAGCTGATTTACATCGGTGAGACCAAGCGTAGGTTGGGCGACCGTTTCGCCGAACACCCCCTCTCAGTCCGCAATAACCTACCTGACCTCCCGGTGGCTCAGCACTTCAACTCCCCCTCCCATTCCCAATCCGACCTCTCTGTCCTGGGTCTCCTCCATTGCCAGAGTGAGCAACAGCGGAAATTGGAGGAACAGCACCTCATATTCCGTCTGGGGTCCTTGCGTCCTTATGGCATCAACATTGAATTCTCCCAATTTGGCTAGCCCGTGCTGTCTCCTCCCCTTCCTTCACCCTCTAGCTGTCTCCTCCCACCCTCCCATCCGCCCGCCCTCGGGCTCCTCCTCCTCCTCCCTTTTTCCTTCTTTCTTTCCCCACCCCCCATCAGTCTGAAGAAGGGTTTCGGCCCGAAACGTCGCCTATTTCCTTCGCTCCATAGATGCTGCTGCACCCGCTGAGTTTCCCCAGCAATTTTGTGTACCTTCGATATTCCAGCATCTGCAGTTCCCTTTTGAACACATCTTTAACCCTGTTCTTTTCTATTTCTGGTAATCTCTTACTGTGATAGAGGTCAGAATAAACATGCTGCTCCACTGAACCACACTAAGTTGCTAAGTTGCTTCACCTTTTGCAGGAAACTATGTAATGGGAACCAGACACATGTCCTCTTCTCTCGGTATAATTTTCCACTCGTATGAAAGTTATGAACTATTAATATGGTTCCCAGTTAATATGATCTACAGCTGCCTCAGTTCTAGTCTGTCTGTTGACCTGCTGTTGTGCCTCCAATAATCAACTTCATTATCAGGTCTTTGTAAATTGAATGAACATGCATTTGCCTGCTCACTCTGCCAATCCTGTATTGTTCCATTGTAGACAAACAACATTTATTCCGCTGCTTATTCACCTGCTTCCTATTGTTGCTAGGTAGACAAAAGTGCTGGAGAAACTCAGCGGGTGCGGCAACATCTACGGAGCGAAGGAAATAGGCAACATTGCCTATTTCCTTCGGGTCTGAAGAAGGGTTTCGGCCCGAAACGTTGTCTATTTCCTTCGCTCCATAGATGCTGCCGCACCCGCTGAGTTTCTCCAGCACTTTTGTCTACCTTCGATTTTCCAGCATCTGCTGTTCCTTCTTGAACATCCTATTGTTGCTAATTCTATTGATTTTTCCACTGGGGTTCTGGATCCGCTGGGATGTATTATCGATCGGTATCGATTAGCAAGATCTTTCAACTGAAATCTGCATCAAGCCTGCATCAAGCATCAAGGATGATGCTACCCCGCCTATCACAAGTAGTGACTTGGCAGCCAATATCATCACAGACCCACACCACCCACTCATTTTGCTCCTATCGTTGGGAAGAAACGTGTATTGCATTTACAGGCATTTACAGGCCTGTAATGCAGCGGCAAAGAAGAATTTCATTCTTCTGTTGTTCGTACACAAGACAATTAAACACTCTTGATTTGCTTGATTATTCCTTGGTTCTCGGTTTCACATTGAAGCACTTCTGGCTATGTGTCCGTTGAATCATTCCATCAAACAGCTTCAGGACTCAATCACTCTCTGCAACTCTCTAAAGACTGGGCCATTAGTCATTTGCTCTGAAGCTTTGAGATTAACTCTATCCAACCAAGGGACTTTTACATTTGAAACCAGACTTTTGCTTATTTTTCCATATTCTGAAGACAACCACTCATATTAACATCTCATATTAACTTTCTTCATGCCCCCATCACTGGAAGGCCCAACATGGCCACTCATTTTAGCTGCTTTCCAGACCAGCATTTCAGGATCCTGAGCTTAGCTACCAATCTCATGCTTAGGAACATCTGGCATTGATACTGTTTTATACCTCCACAGAATCAACAATGTCAGAACTCACAAAGTAGTGGAATCATACAGCTTAAAAACATGCATTTTGGTCAACCGTGTGCACTATGTCCACTATTCTACACCCTGACCAATGAAGGCAATGTATTCTGTATGCCGTCATAACTGTTTATCTACCTATGCTGCCACCTTTCGTAATCCTTGGATTTGTACTCAAGCTCACATATTCACACAATATTCCCTGTGGCACCTCCTATTCATTGTGTATGTCCTAATCTTACTTGTCTCCACAAAATGCATCACTTCATACTTATCGGGACCAAATTCTGTCTGCCATTACTTTACTCATCTTACCAACTCATCAATGTCAGTCTTTAGCCTAAAACACCCTCACTGCCAACACCAATCACCAATTTATGTGTCATCTGTAAACTTTCTACATTAAAACTCATAATGCCGCACTCTCTAGACTTTGGCGGTGCTAACTGACAGATTTTTCAAACTATTGTGTAATTCCTATTAATATCAACAGCAACAAAACAAAACTTGTTTAGATGCTACCAAGTTCAAGTTCATGTTTGTTTCATTATGTTCTGTCTCTATCTGGACTATACATAATGGACGATTAAAGCAGTCTTGCTTACTTGAACTTTATTGTCTTTGTGCAGTCATCATCCGAACTGGGCCACGCCCCCGGTGTCACCTCTAAACCAGTCCCCCGTACAACAGTACTTAAATAAACAATCCTATTGTTACATCTTTCTTTTTCTTTTTTCAAGTTAGTCTCTTTCCCTTAGGTATTATGTGCAACACTTGTACCATATGCTCTGCTCATTTACAACAGATCTAACGACATAAACAATAATAAATCAACAGTTCAAAACATCCGTTTTCCAACAAGTGCATAAACAACACATTTTCATTTCTTTTTTTTTCATAGTCCATACTCTAATCACTGAGTATAGTCTGTCAGGTAGCGGGGTCTGACAACTTGTCGACCTGACCTGGTAACCGTGGTGACAACTTGTCGACCTGACCTGGTGACCGTGTCTTGGTTCTCTGCTGGGCCATCTGGCGGTATGGCCGCCTCAGTCACTGTTGGTGTGGGTGTGTTTTGTGTTGGTGTGAGCGTGGTGAGATTGTGTCTGAGGTGGCGACGATTTCGTCTCAGAACACCTCCTGACTCTAACTCCACCTCATACGATCTATGGCTCACCTGTTGGACCACTCTCGCTGGTCTCCAACCCTTGTGTGTGTCACAGGGCTGTACTCTCACACTGTCCTCTCTTTTCAGAGTGTCCATGTCTTTTGCTGTGCGGTTGTAGTACTTTTCCTGTCTCTGTCTGTTGTATTTCAGTCCCTGTTCGTCGTGTGTCACCTCTGGCTTCAGCAGAGTGTCCTTTGTGGGAAGCGGGGTCCTGGACCTCCTGCTTAGGAGTCTCTGTGCCGGTCTTGTGTTGAGGCCCTGGCTCGGTGTGTTGCGATGATCCAGCATTGCCAAGTACGGATCCTGTCTCGCTGCTGCAGCCTTCAGCATCAGGTACTTGGCTGTCTTTACCGCTGACTCCGCCTTCCCATTACTCTGCGGGTATCCCGGCGACGATGTCCTGTGTTCAAAGCCCCACTTCTGGCTGAAGTGCTGAAACTCTTGTGATGCATACTGGGGTCCGTTATCCGAGATAACACTGTCAGGTATCCCCTGTCGGGCAAAGTGGGCCTTGTGTTTTTTGATCACTGTGTTGCTCTTAGTGTCAGGTAGATAATCGACCTCCCAAAAGTTTGAATAATAATCTACTGTTATCACATAGTCTTTATTGTGAAAGGAGAAAAGGTCCGTTCCTACCTTGGCCCAGGGTCTGCTGGCCATGTCATGTGGATGTAGTGTCTCTCTTTGTTGCTTTGGGTCCACTGACCTACATATGTCACATTTGGCGATGAAGGTCTTGATCTCCTCGTTCATTCCAAGCCAGTATACACACTCCCTCGCTCGCCTCAGACATCCTTCTACTCCCAGGTGAGAGGAGTGGATCCTGTGAGTGATGTCCACCCTGAGTGCGTCAGGTATCACGGCTCTGTCTCCTCGGAACACTATGCCGTCCTGGAAACTCAGTTCATCTTGGAAAGTGTGGTAGTGCCTGATGTCACTTGGTAAGTCCTTTTTTCTCTTGGGCCACCCTGACAGTATTCTGTTTGCCACACTCTGTAACTTTGTGTCATCTTGTGTTGCAGCCCTGATGGCACTCAGCCTCTCTGCTGAAATGGGTAGGTAGCTGACCATGTTCACAGTCTCTATATCTGTCTCACTCTCTCCCTTAGTGCTCTCTGGTAAGTATGCTCTACTCAGCGTGTCTGCAAGTAGCATGTCCCTGCCTGGAACATAGGTCACACTGATATCATACTGCTGCAGCCTGAGTAGCATTCTCTGCAGTCTCTTAGGTGCACTAAGTAATGGCTTTCTGTGTATATTTTCTAGAGGCTTGTGGTCGCTTTGTACTGTGACCTCTCTACCATAAGTATACTGATGGAACTTTTCCATCCCAAACACTATGGCTAAGCATTCTTTCTCTATTTGGGCATAGCCCCTTTCAGTTGGTGTGAGTGCCCTACTACCAAATGCTACCGGTTTACCTTTCTGTGTCAGGGCGGCCCCCAGTCCCGTGTCAGATGCATCACACTGAAGTGTCAACTCCTTTTCCTTGTTGTAGTACTGTAGAACTGGTGCTTTAGCGATTTTGTCTTTCAGTCTTTGAAACGCCCCTTCTTGGATGTCCGTCCATTCCCACATGTTCTCCTTGCGCGTGAGTTGTCTCAGAATCTCAGAGTCATCTGAAAGGTGGTCATAGAACTTAGAAAGATAGTTGACCATCCCAACTAATCTCTGTACCCCTTTCACGTCTGTTGGCCTTGGCATCTCTCTGATTGCCCGTACTTTCTCCGGGTCAACCCTCAGTCCCTCGGCCGTGAGCAGATGACCTATGTAGGGTACCTCTTTTTGTATGAGCTTGAATTTGTCCGCGTTCAGCTTGATGTTGCGCTCTCTGCACCTGGTTAGAAAGCGTCTGACTTTCTCGTCGTGGTCCTTTCCTGCCTCCTCTTGTGTTACTCCTTCCCCCGTGATTAACACATCATCTGCTATGACGCAGACTCCTGGGAGGCCCTCCAGGGCCTGCATGAGCTTTCTTTGGAACACTTCAGGTGCTGGGCTTATTCCCATCGGCATCCTTAGCCAACGGAAGCGACCAAATGGGGTGGCGAATGTGGTAAGGAAGCTCGACTCTTCCTCTAGTTTGACGTGCCAGAAGCCTTGCTTCACGTCGCAGACTGTGAATACTTTTGCCTTTGACATCTCCGGCAGGATGTCATCTATAGTTGGGAGTGGAAAATGACTTATTTTTAGTGCCCGATTCAGGGGTTTTGGGTCTATACAGATCCTCAGCTTCCCATTAGGTTTTCTCACTGCGACCATGCTACTGATCCAGTCAGTGCTGCGTTCCACTGGTGTGATTATCCCTCTTCTCTCTAGATCTTTGAGTTCCTTTTGTAGAGGTGTCATCATAGCTACAGGCACTCTGCGCTTTGGCAGTTTCACTGGCGGTACTCTGTCATCTATCTCTATTCTATATTCACCCTCCATGCAGCCATCTGCGACGACAGATGGCACAATGGGCTAAGTGTTCGGCTGGCAACCTGAAGGTGGCCGGTTCGAATCCCGCTTGGAGTGCATACTGTCGTTGTGTCCTTGGGCAAGACACTTTACCCACCTTTGCCTGTGTGTGAATGTGTGTGAATGTGTGTGAGTGATTGGTGGTGGTCGGAAGGGCCGTAGGCGCAGAATGGCAGCCACGCTTCCGTCAGTCTGCCCCAGGGCAGCTGTGGCTTCAGAAGTAGCTTACCACCACCGAGTGTGACTGAGGAGTGAATGAATAATGCGATGTAAAGCGCCTTGAGTATTAGAAAGGCGCTATATAAATCCCATCCATTATTATTATTATTATCTCCGGTGAACACATCCTCAAACTCTTCATTTATTTTGTCCATGGTCACGTGTTTGCCACTTTCTCCCTTTGTCACTGGGCTCGGCTCTTTCTTCACTATGTTGTCGATAGCCAGAATATTCTCGTACTGTACTTTGATCAACTTCATTGCCTCGC
Source organism: Amblyraja radiata (assembly GCF_010909765.2). Lineage (NCBI taxonomy): Eukaryota > Metazoa > Chordata > Chondrichthyes > Rajiformes > Rajidae > Amblyraja > Amblyraja radiata. The sequence continues at coordinate 13,511 of NW_022630786.1, read as the reverse complement.
TGGCTTTTCTGCCCAGTAAAGGGATTCTGCTACTCTGGTCAACCACTTGAAACTCTAGTCGGTACAGCTTGTTGTTTCTGGGGTTTCTGACCTTAACCTTACATGTACCCAGAGGAGTCAACTTGGTCTTGTTATACATCACTAGCACCTTCTCAGTGTGCTCTAACTGTGTGTCTGGGTTTAGTAGATCGATGGGGATGATATTACAGGTGGCCCCACAGTCTATCTGGAAGTCAACTAACTTTTCCCCTATCTTCATTCCTGCAAAGAGCTGCTGGCCCTGACTGTGGCTGTTTTTAACCTGGTTTACAGTTTCATCCTCTCTATTTGCTTCAGTTATACAATTGACATCCTCATAAGAGTCACTGTCCCTAGTCTGCTCTGTAACTGCATGCACTTTCTTAGTTTTCCTACTGCTCTCTTGTCTCGATCTGCACTGAGCTGCAAAATGATTTTCCTTTCCACACTTCTTACACTTTTTCCCAAAAGCTGGGCATTTTTTCTTATTCCTCTCGTGTGTTCTATCACAAAACTTGCACAGTATCTCATTATCTTTTTGTCTCTCTTCTGGCTGTTTCAGTGCATGTACCTCCTCCACTGTCTGTCCTTGCAGTGTTCTGCTATTCTCCCTTGACAGCTCTGTAGCTCTACAAATGTGCAGGCATGTCTCAAGAGTCAGCTTCTCTTCCCTGAGTAATCTCTCCCTCAGTGCTGAGCTATTTGTACCACACACAAGTCGATCTCTAATCAATGAATCTCTAATGTCCCCAAAATTGCAACTACTAGCAAGTATTTTCAAGTCTGTTATATAGCTGTCCACGTTTTCATCCAATCCTTGGTTCCTCATGAAGAATCGGTACCTTTCCACAGTCTCGTTTACCTTTGGGTTGCAGTACTCGTCAAACTGTATGATCATTGAACTCACTGTGGTCCTCGCTGAAGGGCTAGCACTCGACAAAGTTGCCCAAAGTTCTCTGCCTTTTTCTCCGATGAGATAGTTGAATAGCTTGACTTTTGTGGTCTCTTCGGCGTCTGGCATGGTAAGGTCTATGTACAGTTGTGAACTCCTCCTTCCAACTTTTCCATGACTTCGCCAAGTTGTTGGAGTCCAAAACCAAAGTTCCAGGGGGTTTTAGCCCTTCCATCGCTGTCAGCTAGCTGTTGTTTTTTTTCTTTGCCGATGCTGAAGGCTAACTGCTTATCTTTTGTGCTTTGTTGTGTCTTTGGTGTGCTGTTGGCTACGGGCCCACTGAAAACAAGCTACTGGCTTCAATTGTTCAACTGCATTTTTTCTTCTTTGCCGGCTTCTGTAAGGCTAACGTTAGCCTGCTGCTAGCTAGCTAAACTTTCACTTTTCTAGTTAATTCTGACAATTTTCGACATCCATCCCACCTCTGCCACCATGTTTCATTATGTTCTGTCTCTATCTGGACTATACATAATGGACGATTAAAGCAGTCTTGCATACTTGAACTTTATTGTCTTTGTGCAGTCATCATCCCAACTGGGCCGCGCCCCCGGTGTCACCTTTAAACCAGTCCCCCGTACAACAGTACTTAAATAAACAATCCTATTGTTACAATGTTTGCTTTAATTGTCACCACACATTAAGGTACAGTGGAATTTGAGTCATACAGCCATACTAAAGCAGCTTTTTCACGGGGCGACTTGACGCAAGAGTTAACCAGAGTTTAACATCATGGGAACCTCGTGCGATAACAGTACGGCATTCGTGGACCACCGTGGACCACCGTGGCGCTAACGGCAGGTAATCGTGTATCTTGGTCACTCGGGAGAAAATTCAAGAAAGTTTGAATTTCTCCAAGAATGACGTACACTTGTGGTTGAGCATTGCAACATTGTATGAACATAGTGGCCAGTGCGATATCCGTGCGATATCCGTAATAACTCTTGCGGGTACCGTGGGAACTCCTGCGAACGGTGAGTAACTGAGCAGTTTGATTGTCAGTGCTTGTTTTACCTCATTGTTAAATAAATATATTTTTTACTATCAGATTGATGTCTGCAATTCTTCATTAACACATCACTACAAGATGAATGTCTCTAATGTTATAATCCCTCTCATGCTGAAACACAAAATAGTTGAAGGGAGGTGAAATAATCACATTTTCATTCTTTTTCATTTTTGAGTGTTCAGGTACCTCACTTGCTGAGCTTTTTTACTCCAGCAGTTTGTGTCTCTTTTTGTCTAAAGCAGTTTCTAAGACTGTAGGAACTCCGCGGGCCAGGCAGCAACTACGGAGGGAAATGGACAGGCGACACTTTCTTCAGGCTGCCTTATCTCTCTCTCGCCCCCCCCCCCCCCTCCCCCCTACTTCCACCCACACACACAAATGCTGGAGAAACTCAGCGGGTGCAGCAGCATCTATGGAACGAAGGAAATAGGCAACGTTTCGGCCCGAAACGTTGCCTACTTCCTTCGCTCCATAGATGCTGCTGCACCCGCTGAGTTTCTCCAGCATTATTGTGTGTGGGTGGAAGTAGGGGGAGGGGGGGGGGGGGGGGGGGAGAGAGAGATACTTGCATAGAGGCACAAAAGTTAAAGAAAGGGCAGATAAACAGAGAGGGGGGGGGACTTCCCTCAGTGCCCATCTGTTACCATTAATTGGACAGTTTGGTCTGTGAAACGCAACACGCCAGCCCCGACATCCAGCCCGGTGGTCAGTCCTTTGAAGATAGACACCAATTGCTTGGAGCAACTCAGCCGGACAGGCAGCAACTCTGGAGAGAAGGAACGTGTGGCGTTTCGGGTCGAGAGCCTTCTTCAGACTGAGGTCAATCCCCTGCATGGATAACAGGAGTCCCAGCCAACACGACAATCGCCCGCTGCACAGTCTCGGAGCTTCCACTGCGAAAACGGTGCCTACATTTGAGCACTTATGTGACTGAACCATCCTAACACCAACCACAGAGCATTCCTGAACTACTACCTACCTCATTCGAGACCCTCGGAATGGGTGACGTTTCGGGACGAGACTCTGAAGAAGGGTCTCGAACCGAAACGTCACACATTCCTTCTCTTCAGAGATGCTGCCCGTCCCGCTGTGTTACTCCAGCATTTCGTGTCTATCCTCCATATGCTCTGTGATGGTCATCTCGGAGTCAAGTGGCAACTCTGGTCTGTAGACACGAGGAACTGCAGACGCAGGAATCACGAGCAAAACACAGAGCGTTGGACGAGCCTGACCCTTTGAGTTCCTCCATCACTTTGTGTTGAAGTCAGGTCTGGACATTGCTTGGCTCAGTCTCAGGCGCCGGCTAACTAGGAAGGTCGAGTCAAAGTCCAGCACTAACACTCAAGAAATAACGTTTGCGGCCTGATGTTCCCAATATTTAATTGAAATCATTAATAAAGTAAATAAATAGATACCGGTCTAATCAGTATCTACGGGATTGGACAGGCTAGATTCAGGAAGAATGTTCCCAATGTTGGGGGAGTCCAGAACCAGGGCCCCAGTTTTACAGTCTACCGTGGGAACTCTTTAACTCAGTAAAGTAAAGTAGCCTTTATTGTCATATCAGCGCACAGGCAGCAGTTGATTGTTGCTCTATTCAGTTTCCCAGGGGGTCGGGACGGGACTGGAGTTGGGAGGGAAAGGTGGGGGAGTCGAGGGAGAGGAGGGGGAGACAGATGGGGGTGTCTTCATTTACTAGCGGCGGGTGTCTGTCACTGAAACAGGCAGGTGAGATATCACATCCACCTTGTGTGTGCCTCTCTCTCTCTCTCCCTCACTCCCTCTTACACAGGCTGAGAGACTCTGCCTCTGTGAGTGTACGTCTCTTTCTCCCCCTCTCCCACACACAGTAAGACCGAGGTACTATGCTCAGTCCATCTGTGTCTCCCACATACACAGTGAAACATGTCTCCAAATGAGCCAATTCAACCAAGGGAGGATATTTATAGTGTGTGAAAAAAAAGTGACATAATTTGTGCCACGTGATGATTTAACAACACTTCACAATGTTCATTCAAGATTTAACGGGAAAGCTCGGGAGACGGACAAGTCACTCGCACAAATAACAGAAATGCCGAGTACCGTGGGAACTCTTTATCTACCCCCCGTTATATCGTGTGATATCATGCTAGACCACGACCACTTCACTCTGGTTACATCTTGCGTCAAGTCGCCCCGTGAAAAAGCCGCATGTGAAAAGAACACAATACACACATAGAATACAATTTAACATAAACATCCACCACAGTGGAATCAACATTATTCACTGTGAAGGAAGGCAATAAAGTTCAGCCATCTTCCTCCCATGGTCGGGGCCTTTAAACCCTCCACAGTCGCCGCTACAGACAGTCCGATGTTCAGGCTCTCCTGCGGCCTGGAGTTCCCGAGTCGGCCGCTTCTTACCGGAAACCGCGGCTTCACTGAGTTAAAAGTCCACATGCCCCGCAGTCAGAGCACTTCTTCTGGCGATCCTCGGCAAAGGATGTTAAAGTCTGATGTTAAAGTCTGTGCCTCGCCTGCGGTTTGAAGCTCCAGAGGGGTCTCCAGGAAAGGCCGCACCACTCCAGTTGTTAGGCCGTGGTGGGGCGGGGTGGGGGGGGGGGGCGGAGATGAGACACTGAGAAGGTCGCATCTCCGTCGAGGTAAGTGACTGAAAAAAGTTTCCCCCTATTTCCCCCCCCTCCCCCAACATAAACTAACCAAGTAGCATTGAAACACACATTTAAAACTTACTTAAAATAATTAAAACAGAGAAGGGACATGACAGACTGCTGGCGATTGTTTTATTATACCACACGCTATAATAAAATTTCCAGCAAGCCATTTATGTGCCAAGAAAATGTGGGAATCAGGACACCAATGTGTTTAAAGGAGTATATGGAATGACGTCTCATAAGTTTAAGAAGAGTGCGGGAACTGAGGCTATGGTGAGTTAAATGACAACACAAAAAATTGGCTCTGAAAATCTAAAGGAAGTGCCGGAACCAAGTGTTCGATGAGTTTAAAGGGAGCCTGTGAAACAAGGCCCAGCTGAGTTCAAACAGAGTTCAGTTATTTCTGAACAATTGATAACGAATTATCAGAAATTTATCTTATTTATGCCTCCTATATTTATATCCAAATTGTCAATAAAATAAAAAGTTAGGGTTGCACCACCGATCCACTGGTAAATCACTCGTAATCGTCTTCCAGTCAGAAAACAACCTCCACCCTCACCCTCTGCATCCTATTACAGCCAACTTAGATCCACAAATGAACTCTCAATGCAAGCTCTTTGGATCTGCCTGCAGTCAGAGCTCATCTATGTACTTTGTTATCGACCACAATGCAGATTCTGAAGAATGTATGCATACCACTGTTTGGACAGACAAAGCAGTTTGCAAAGGTCTCTGCCATGCAAGCAATTTGAAAGCTAACACTCTTATCATTTTTGCAAAGGAAATTGAATGCAAAGGTAGGACATGTGCTTCAGACATATACAGGGCTGCCAACTCTCACGCTTTGAGCTTGAGACTCACGCCCTCAAGCAAACTCTCACGCCCTCACGCTGATCAGAAATTTCTTACGCTCAGTGGTGAGAAATTTTATGATCAACGAAAATGTCAAAACTCGGATAAACTGCATGGTCCACGGGTGTTGGAGAGCAGGGGCTGCGGGAGGGATGGGAGCAGAACCAGCAGCGGGAACAGATGCGCGGAGCCGGGACTGGTGAGTGTTTGCGGCGCTGTCGAGTGTTTGCGGGGCTGATGAATCGCTCGCTGCAGCTCTGGCCATGGAGCACTCCGGACAGTGCAAGTGTCCCGGGCCGTCGGAGCCATCGGAAGCGCTGCTGCCGCGAGAGTCTCTGTGCCGAAGGGACAGACTCTCAAAGGGAGGTGGAGAGAGAGAGAGGGGAAGGAGACAGAAATAGAGTGGGGGAAGAGAGAGAGGGGGGTGAGAGGAGAGAGAGCGAGGGGGCGTGAATGGAGAGAGAGAGAAGGGGAAGGGGGGGAGGGAGAGGTAGGAGAGAGAGAGGAGAGTGAGGTGGGAAAGGGGGGAAGAGAGAGGGAAGAGAGAGAGGGGTGAGAGGGAAGAAAGGAAGAGAAAGAGGGTGGAGAGGGAGGAGAGGGTAGGAGAGAATGGGAGAGAGGGGGAAGAGAGAGGGGAGAGGGGGAAAGAGGGAGAGGTGGGGGGGGGAAGAGAAAGAGGAGATAGAGACAGAGGAGAAAGAGAGAGGGGAGAGAGAGCCAGGGGGAGAGTGAGGTGGGAGGGAGCAATGGGGGAGAGAGGGAGAGAGAGATGGAGAGAGAGGGGGGAAGAGAGAGAGGTGAGAGGAGAGACAGAGAGAGGGGAGAGTGTGTAGAGATGGAGAGAGAGATAGATGGAGAGAGAGGGAGGGAGAAAAGGAAAGAGGGGGAGGGAGAGAGGGAGGCAGAAAGAAAAGGGGGAGAGAGAGAAGAAAGAAAGGGGGAGAGAGAGTTAGGGGAAGAGAGAGTTTGGGGAAAGAGAGAGTTAAGGGAAAGAGAGGGGAGAGAGAGTTAGGGGAAGAGGGGAGAGAGAGTTAGGGGAAAGAAGGGAGAGAGAGGGAGAGAGGGGAGGGGGGGGGGGGAGAGGAGAGAGGAGCGCCGCTGCCGTGAGAGTCTCTGTGCCGAATTCGCCCAGGTGACCGGCATGGATCAGGCTGCGGCTCGGTGCATCCTGGAGGACAACCAGTGGCTGCTGGAAGTAACTACCAAGCACTGGGTAGATACGGTGGAAGATAGTGGACTTCAAATGGGGGTGGTTGGTGAAAGCATCCTGCTTGCCTGCTAGATTTTCACTTACTGTAACTGCAGGAAAAATGTTCCCGATGTTGGGGGCGTTCAGAACCATGGGTCACAGTTTAAGAATAAAAGGGTGGCCAGTTAGGACTGAGATGAGGACAAACTTTCTTCACGTAGAGAGTTGTGAATCTGTGGAATTCTCTGCCACAGAAGGCAGTGCAGGCCAATTCACTGGATGTTTTCAAGAGAGAGTTACATTTAGTTCTTGGGGCTAACGACATCAAGGGATATGGGGAAAAACAGGAAAGAGGTACTGATTTTAGATGAATAGCCATGATCATATTGAATGGCAGTGCTGGCTCGAAGGGCCGATGGCCTATTTTCTGCACCTATTTTCTATGTTTCTATGCTTGAGTATATGGCAATAAAACTCGATCACTTGATTTTGAAGCATTCATGCATGGTGGAGGTATAATGTAGTCATAGAGTGATACAGTGTGAAAACAGGCCCTTCGGTGCAACTTGCCCACACCCGCCAACATGTCCCAGCTACGCCACCTGCTTTTGGTCCATACCTCCAAACCTGTCCTATCCATGCATCAGTCTAACTTGTTCTTAAATGGTGGGATGGTCCCTGCCTCAACTACCTCCTCTGGCAGCTTGTTCCAGGCACCCATCACCCTTTGTGTGGATAAAGTTTCCCCTTAAAAAGTTACCTCTTAAAAATACTTCATACAAAAAACATTGAAATCATACTTCTACAGTGCACTAAAACATGATTTTAATACATCAAATTTCAAAAGGTTCCTACCCTGGGAGGGGGGACACCCTTCTTCCACACCCTCTCCCCACTCGGTTGCTCCACTCCCACACCGGGTACCCCCAAGGCCAGTGATGAGTGATCGTACAGCCTCCCCCCTTTCAAAAACGCTCCAATCCAATTTAAAGTATATATATTGCATTCAAGTGTAAGTTAAAAGACTCGCTACAGTATGCTGCACAATTTCAAGCTGAAAAATGCAAATGTTACGTACCAATGGGAGAGGGACACCCTCCTTCCACCCCTCCCCCCCCCCCCCCCCTCGGTCGCTATGCTCCATCGGGCTTGGTCTCTCACAATTTCTCACTCCCAACTCTCACCCAATGTTGGCAGCCCTGCATATGGAGCATCGGAGAGACCTGGGAGTCACTAGGAGTAAGGGTACACCCGGTTAAGGCAAAAATTAGATAATTTTTTCTATCAGAGGTCATGGATTTTAGAAAATCTTGCTCAAAGGATGGTGGAAGCAGAGGTTGAAAGATTCTTAACAAGCAAGGAGGTAAAGGGTTACTGTTTGTATACAGGAAAGTGCGGTTGAGATAACAATCAGATCAGCTATGATCACATTAGAGTCTTGAGTTGGAGATCCTAATCGTACTAATTTGTATGCTTAAATATAATTGTTTTGATTTTGGTCTATCCTTCCTATCCTTCCACCTTTGCATTCAATTTCATTTGCAATGTTTTGTTTGGATATTCAGGGCATGTAGAATTAGTCTGTAGATTTGGGTAGGGTTGCTGCATTCAAATTAAAATAGACAATAAACAATAGATGCCCTTCGAGCTGGCACCGACATTCAACGTGATCATGGCTGATCATCCACAATCAGTAACCCGTTCTTGTCTTCTCCCCATATCCCCAGACTCCGTTATCTTCAAGAGCCCTATCTAGCTCTCTTTTGAAAGTTTCCAGAGAACCGGCCTCCAGCGCCCTCTGAGGCAGAGAATTCCACACTCACAACTCTCCGTGTGAAAAAGTGTTTCCTCATCTCCGTTCTAAATGGTTTACTTCTTATTCTTAAACTGCGGTCCCTAGTTCTGGACTCCCCCAACATCAGGAACATGTTTCCTGCCTCTAGTGTGTCCAAGCCCTTAATAATCTTTTATGTTTCAATAAGATCCCCTCTCTGCCTTCTAAATTCCAGAGTATACAAGCCCAGCTGCTCCATTCTCTCAGCATATGACAGTCCCGCCATCCCGGGAATTAACATTGTGAACCTACGCTGCACTACTTCAATAGCAAGAATGTCCTTCCTCAAATTTGGAGACCAAAACTGCACACAATACTCCAGGTGTGGTCTCACTAGGGTTCCTGTACAACTGCAGAAGGCCAGTCATGGAAATGCCAGTCATGGAGTCATAGAATGATACAGTGTGGAAACAGGCTCTTCGGCTCAACATGCCCACACCAGCCAAAGTATCCTAGCTACACCTGCCCGCATTTGGCCCATATCCCTCTAAATCTGTCCTATCCATGTACCTGTCTGTTTCTTAAACGTTGGGATAGTCCCTGCCACAATGACCTCCTCTGGCAGCTTGTTCCATACACCCACCACCCTTTGTGTGAAAAATTTACCCCTCAGATTCCGATTAAATCTTCACATCTGGTCCTCGACTCACCTACTCTGGGCATGGGACTCTGTGCATCTACCCGATCTACACCTCTATAAGATCAATAAGAACCTATAAGATTTCAACTATACTCTGACCTCCCAACTTCTGACTGATGGCCAATGTGCCAAAAGCCTTTTTGACCACCCTTTCTAACTGCAACTCCATCTTCAAGGAACAATGCACCTGCACCCCTATATCCCTCTGCTCGACAACACTCCCCCAGAGCCCTATCATTCACTGTGTAGGTCCTGCCCATGTTAGTCTTCCCAAAACGCAAAACTTCACATTTCTCTGTATTAAATTTGATCAACCATTCCTCAGCCCACCTGCCAATCGATCAAGATACTGCTGCAAATTTTCACAACCATCTTCACTATCTGCAAAACCACCCACGTTTGTGTCATCTGCAAATTTAGTAATCTTGCCATGTATGTTCTCATCCAAATCATTTATATAGATGACAAACAGTAACGGGCCCAGCACTGATGCCTGAGGCACACCACTAGTCACAGGGTTCCAGTCCGAGAAACAACCTTCCACCCTCTGCTTCCTTCCATGAAGCCAAAAGTTCTATTAATTCAGCTGTCGCTCCTTGGATCCCATGTAATCTAACCTTCCAGAGCAGCTGCTCATTGTCGAATGCTTTGCTGAAGTCCATATATACAACATGTGCAGCTCATCAATCTTTTTGGTCACGTCTTCAAAAAACAATCCGATTTGTGAGACATGACCTCCCGCGTACAAAACCATGCTGACTATCCCTAATCAGTCCCAGTCCATCTAAATGCGTGTATAACCTATCCCTCAGAATACTCTCTAGTAACTTTCCAACTACAGATGTTAAGCTCACTGGCCTATAGTTCCCAGCATTTTCCCCGCAGCCCTTGAATAGAGGCAGAACATTTGCCACCCTCCAGTCTTTCAGCACCTCTCCTGTAAGACGACTCGTAAATTTCAACCAGGGCTCCCGCAATTTCCTCTCGGTATCCCACAATGTCCTTGGGTTTATCTGATCAAGCCCTGGAGATTTGTCCACCTTCATACACGATAGTACCTTCAGCACCTCTTTGACCTGCTCTCAAGACACTTCCAGTGACTGCCCCAAGTTCCTCCGTCCTCCTGTCTTTCTCCTTGGTAAATACAGAGGAGAAATACTCATTGAGGACCTTGCCCATCTCCTGTGGCTCCACACAGAGGTGACCGCTTTGATTCCAGAGAGGTCCTGCGCTCTCTGTGGTTACTCTTTTCCCCCTTGTGGATTTATTAAATCTTTTGGGATTGTCCTTAATGCTATCCGCCAGAGCTATCTCCTGGTCCCTTTCTGCCCTTTTTGCCAGTCTTAGTTCATACTCTACCCTCTCTACTACTCGCAGATTTTGTTTATATGCAAAGGAGAAGTATTACAAAATTATGGTGTTCCAAATCATTTCTGACCAGGAGAGAAGAAAAATTACACCCGTCTATGATTCCAGCATCCTCCCATACAGGATTGTTGATATTTAGAATAGAAAGGATTATATTCAATTTACTAGATAGTGTACCTTCTCACAAGTTACTGTCAGGATTCCTTAGAAATTGCAGTTACATCTAATACCAATTTCCCATTACTCGAACAGACACAGACTCAGGATGAATCAAGGAATTGTCCTGAGTTTTATTAGTTGATGTCAAATTTTGGACGCAACTACTTTTCGTATCATTAAAGAGCAGCGAAACAGAGCCAGAGCTTAGTTTTCCATTTTTCCACAGGCTCAAACACTGGGAACTGATAACTGGAAGGCCAGCTGGTCATTTGACATTCAAGGTGGAATAACGCGGGTGATCCTTAACTGAAGAGTTGATTTTTTTTTAGATTAGAATGTATTAGATTAGAATACATAACTAAAGAAAGAGTAGGCATATTTTTATTAGGTAGCGATTAACCAGAAAAGAACGTCTCAAGATTTTAGTAACTTACGGAATATGTTTTGAGGAAATCATTTATAACTGAATAATGGTGCACAGCAATTTTTAAAGCACAAAGATAAAAATTTGAAAAAAAAATCTGCATGCATATGACAAAAGCACTGTTTCATTTAAGACATAAGAAATTAACTTCCACTGTTTCAAACGTTATACTTTTGTTTCACTATTAATAAAAGTTTTCAGAGGTCATTTGACTACCATAATTTTAAATAAACACTTCTGCCTCTTTTTTGTGGATGTACTTACAGATAGAAAGTAGCTTCTTCTTACTTCCTTGATTTTTCTTCATACAGTATAAAGTAAAGCGTGACTCAATATTTCACCAATACACTGAAAATACAGGGGTTGGGAGAAGCAAACTCTCCGAAAGATGTTGAGGAAATCAAAAGCTTTGCCAGACTCAAGTTCTGTTGATACCATTCAATTTAAATAAACAGTAGCAAGAGTTTGAAGTATAAAATTCGTAAAACTCATCCTGTATTGCACAAAGTCCAAGAGCAGGAACACAAATGCCTTTGGCCCTAAGTGATTAATTCTTCAATAATTTACCAAACTCTGCCTTTTGATAAGAAAACAAACACCACAATTATTGCCGATAAAGTTTAATTCACAGCTGCTTCATGATTAGGTTAATGTCAGGCTTGGCAATGACATCAATAATCTATCTTTTAGGACATTTACCCGTCCCCAAGATATGCTCCTATGCTACGACATTTGCATCCTGTTTACATTATATAAAAGCCTCTGGCTAAAGGCCAATTTAAATATATCACTACTAACTTAACAGCTAGTTCCTGTTGGACTTGTTTCAAAACAACTCTGGAGAAATGAGTTCCTCCACAAACAATTCCATTTCCAGGTCCGGTAGCTCAAAGTCCGAGGGTAAAACTGTCAATATTTTGTGCTCATGATTGCACCCTGACCCCCCCCCCCACCCCATTAAACACACGCATAAGCACCCCCTGAGAGAGCTTTCCTTTCGTCGTGATATTGGATGAAAAATGGAGAAGGGTGAAGAAATAGACAATAGACAATAGGTGCAGGAGTAGGCCATTCGGCCCTTCGAGCCAGCGCCGCCATTCAATGTGATCATGGCTGATCATCCCCAATCAGTACCCCGTTCCTGCCTTCTCCCCATATCCCCTGACTCCGCTATTTTTAAGAGCCCTATCTAGCTCTCTCTTGAAAGCATCCAGAGAACCTGCCTCCACCGCCCTATGAGGCAGAGAATTCCACAGACTCACCACTCTCTGTGAGAAAAAGTGTTTCCACGTCTCCATTCTAAATGGCTTACTCCTTATTCTTAAACTGTGGCCCCTGGTTCTGGGCTCCCACAACATCGGGAACATGTTTCCTGCCTCTAATGTGTCCAAGCCCTTAACAATCTTATATGTTTCAATGAGATGCCCTCTCATCCTTCGAAACTCCAGAGTGTACAAGCCCAGCTGCTCTATTCGCATATGACAGTCCCGCTATCCCGGGAATTAACCTTGTAAACCTACGCTACACTCCCTCAATAGCAAGAATGTCCTTCCTCAAATTAGGGGACCAAAACTGCACACAATACTCCAGGTGTAGTCTCACTAGCTACCTTCCAATCCACAGGAATAAGTTCCCAAAAAATGGTAACATTAAAGATACAAATACAAGGTTTATTAGCAGGATTGGAAGGGGTGACCAAAAGTCAATAGGTTGACTTTTTTAAATAACTTTCGTTGTTGGAAACATAAGTGAAGAATGCAAAGAGTTTAACAAATAGTTCAGAAGGATTGGAGTAGCTGAGGCTCTAATAGGAATAGACAGTGGACTGAGGTGCTTTTTCGTTTCATTTTGTGACCCAAATCACGTATCTACCTGTATTTATGACATATTGTGTAAAAATATTATAGAAATCATACCTGAAACTCATCAAGAATAAAACCTGCACATATTTTTAAAAGATGAGGAAAAACCTCCAATTTTCCAAGTAGTAATTGTCCAATCAAAGCACGTTTGACATTGAGTCAGATGCCAATTGACCAATGACGGCCTTTGTTTCATGCTAGCTAGGCAGCGAGCACACTCGGATCATAGCTGCCTCCTAATAACATCACAACAATCGCAAGGTTTCGAAGGAAGAAAGGTAATGCTAACCTTGCTGATAATTTTGTTTTGCAACTGATTTATCTTTGTAAAGTTATGATGTTATGAACTGTGAAATAAAAATGATAAATATAAATGTCGGGCTAGGGTTAGGATTAGGGTTAGGGTCAGGCATTTTCCTCTCAGTGGAAGATGCCTTAGCCTTCTCTAACCTGGCACTGCCACTACCTCCAGCCTGGCACTGGTCAGTCCCACTATGACCGTGACCCAACTCTACACATTGGCTGTCGGTGAGGTTCAATAAACTGGGGA
>NW_022630785.1:0-55000 GCF_010909765.2 Amblyraja radiata | reverse complement strand
CAATAGGCGCAATGGTCCTTTCTATAGTGAACCCTGCTGCTGCTCACAGTCTGTGATGGAGCCGCTATCACAGACTTAACCGTGAGCGGCCGGCCCCGTTTAACCAGGGCTCTGGGAACTCGGCATCTGATGGGGAGAGGAGGCTTCCAGAGGGAAGGCAGGGGAAACATGGAATCCGGCAGCAGAGTGGCTCCGTTAATGGATTCATTCCACAGTGAATTCAGTTCAGTCACACATATACACACACACACACACAGACACACACACACATATACACACACCACATACACACACACACACACACACACACACACACACACACATACACACAGACACCACACAAACACAAAAAACACCACGACACACAGAAACACACAACCACACACACACAGACAACACAGACAAACACAACAGAGAGATACCAGACACACACACAAACACCACAAACCCAAAAGAACAAACAACACAGACCAACACACACACACATACAGAACACACACAACACACAGCACAACCACAACACAAACCACACAACAACACACCACACACAACAGACAGACAACACACACACAGAAACCACACACACACACACAGACACACACCACACAACACACACACCAAAAGACACACACAAATACACACACACAGAGACACACACACACACACACACAAACACACATACACACACCACACACACACAACCACACACCACACACACCACACACACACACACACACACACACACACACACACACACACACACACACACACACATACACACATACACACACCACACACACACACACCACACACACACACACACACATATATACACACACATCACACACACATACACACACACACACACACACATACACACATACACACACACACACACACATACACACATACACACACACATATATACACATACACACACCACACACACCACACACACACACACACACACACACACACACATACACACACCACGCACACACACACACACACACATATTTGAAACATGTTTATTCATGGATAACCCCTTGAGATGGACAGTCATCTCGTTTACGAGGGGGTCCAACATAGAACATACAGCTCAAGACATAACATACATAGAGGCTTTCATTGACCCACCTACCCACACACAAATCCCAAAACCCCTCCATCCCCACTTGTTATAGTTTATAACAATTGTTAATTGGCTTTACATATCCAATAATAATAATAGTTATGTGTTACAGCATAATGTTGATGCATAATACCATATACCACCTATCATACATCGTACGTTAATACATACTATCAACATTATTACATGATATATTATTTCATGATATTGTGACATAATACAATATAAGACCTTGTTACACTATGCAATACAATAATACATAAGTGTAATTGCCATGCATATACAATAGTTATGCCAAATGATCACACACAGAGCAAGCTAGATAAAGGAGCTCGAAGACTCTAATACTAGAAACAGGTACATGATTTTATAAGGAAGGGTAAAAGTGTATTTTTAAATAGACGAAATGAGCTAATAGTTCTTATGGTACTAGGCAGAGTGTTCCAGTCAGAAGGAGCTTTGAATTTAAATGCACGTCTCCCAATTTCTTTGTTAGTTCTTGGAATGAAAAAGAAGGGTTGCTGAATATGTCTTAGTGAATATGAGGGTGTCTATGGTAATAGGTCTTGTTTTAAATAAGAAGGGTAATTGAGATGGATGCA
Organism: Amblyraja radiata; assembly: GCF_010909765.2. Lineage (NCBI taxonomy): Eukaryota > Metazoa > Chordata > Chondrichthyes > Rajiformes > Rajidae > Amblyraja > Amblyraja radiata. The sequence goes on along the minus strand of NW_022630785.1, from coordinate 53,266 downwards.
TTTAAAGATGAACTGGAACCAGTGGTAGCATCTTCGAGCGTGGGGGGATAACCAGTTTAGAGTTTCGTACATAGAACAGTGGTGAGTTATATATGGACACCTTAAAATAAATCTGCAAAGACTATTATAAACTACATTGAGGGGTTGAAGATGTGTATCAAATGTATTCTGATAGACAATATCAGCATAATCCAGTGTTGGTAGTAGTAGTTGAGAGACAATTATTTTTCTCATCTGAAAAGTGAAACAATTTATATGGCGGTAAAGAATAGCTAGATTACAGCTGAGTTTTTTAGTAATCGTCTCACTATGCTGCGTAAATGAAAGCGTTGGGTCGAGCCAAACACCAAGATATTTGAAGTTCAATACTTGTTCTAATGGTGATCCTTCATTAAATGATATAGTCAGATCTACAGAATTACCAAGGCCTTGTCTGGTACCAAATAACATACTGCATGATTTATTTTAATTTAAAATTAATTTGTTAAATAATAGCCATTTCTGAACAGAAGTAAGATCTGATTGAAGGGATCTTTCAATTTCAGACTTGTTAGGACTAGATGTATATAGCACTGCATCATCGGCATATAGTTGTGTTTGACAGTCAGAACAGATATTAGGGAGGTCGTTCATGAAAATAGAGAAAAGGAGTGGTCCCAAAGACGAACCTTGCGGGACCCCCTTCTCAACAATTAAGGAATTGGATTGACTTCCATTAAAGGTGACACATTGGCGTCTGTTATGAAGGTATGAGTTAAACCACAGTAGATTGTTTTGTGAAAGACCAATAGAGTAAAGTTTATCAAGCAGTAGGTAGTGGTCAACAACATCAAAGGCCTTGGTTAGATCAAGAAAGATGGCACCGGTGAGTTTACCATCCTCAGAAGCAGTGAACACATCGCTGGTGAGTTTTAACAGAGCTGTAGTTGTGGAGTGATTAGGTCTGAACCCAGACTGGCATGGAGATAGAATGTGGAAAGTTGAGACATAATGTGATAACTGGTTGAACACTAGTTTCTCGAGGATTTTAGCCACCGAGTTGATAATTGAGATGGGGCGGTAATTGTTAATATCGTGTGGGTCGCCTCCCTTATGCAGTGGAGTAACATTGGCACACTTCCATGCGGAAGGGAGGGTACAAGTTGAGAAGGACAAATTAAACAGGTCGCATAGTGGGTACATTAGAATATTAGCTCCTAACTTAATGAATTTAGTCTCAATACCAGCTGGTCCAGATCCACAATCATCCTTTAATTCATTAAAGCATGTTGAACGTCAACAGGTTTTATTTTTTGAAAAGAAAAAGCTTCTACATGTAGAGGTAGCTGCAAAGTCACATATAATAGATGAGTCAAATACAGTAGAGCTACATACAGTGGAGAAGTGCTGGTTGAAAGCATTGGATATAACAGCAGGGTCCTGAATGATGTCATTGTTGACCCGAATCTGAGTGCTGATATTTTGATTTGATTTATTAAGAACATTATTTAGTCTTTTCCAGAACTTTTTTGGATTATGCATGTCTTCAGAAAGATGTTTTTTAAAATGACTTGATTTAGCATTACGTGTTTTTGTCGTACACTGATTCCTTAAGGACCTATATTTTTCCCAATCAGCAGGGTCCTTTGTTTCCCTGAAAGTCTTCCAGACTTTATCCCGCTCATTAAAAAGTTTGATCTAATCAGAACTAATCCATGGTAAATGTTTTCCCTTGACTTTTATTTCTCTCCAGGGGGCATGCTTATCGATAACTTTTGTGACTTCAGTGTATAAATAATTCCAGGCATCCTCGACAGTTGGTATAAGTTGAAACCTGTCCCAGTTTATTGCAATCAGGTCATGCATATAATTATCATAATTAAATGTTCTACATTGTCTAACACGAATATGTTTAGGAGGGAGACGGGAAGGTTTAATCTTCCACACACAGAAAATAGCAGAATGATCGCTAAAGCAATCTGACAAAACACCAGATGTTAAGATTCGGTCAGGATGGGTAACAAGAATCCAATCTAATAGTGATGTAGAATTGCCATGAAGTCTGGTAGGTTCGTTGATTAACTGGGTCAGGTTTATACTTTTAAGCAAGTTTTTGTCGTTAGAAGAGGAGCGATCGAGCCAGTTTTTATTGAAGTCACCAAGAAGCACTAATTCACATGGGTGTTCAATAGAGGTGAGAGTGGAAATTAGGGACTTAGTTGAGTCAGGATGAACAGGGGGGGGATCGATAGATAGTGCCGATAATTAGATGTTTATTCTCATGAAGTTTTAACCTAATGAAAAGGCTTTCAAAGAGAGATGAGGTTACTTTAGGGATGGCAGGTTCAGATATAAAGCGAGTTGACACATAACAAGCCACACCTCCAGCTCTCGTAGGCCTATCTGCTCTATATAATGCAAAATTATCAATATGAATATCATTGTCACAAATTTCACTATGTAACCATGTTTCTGAAAATGTTATTATGTCAGGTTTATTCTGCGCAATCCAAACTCTAATTAAATCTGTCTTTGGAAGAAGACTCCTAATGTTCAAATAGATGATTTTTAGTCCTTTAGCTGTATCAATTGTGGATCAATTGGGTGTAGATAAGGATGGGGGAGTGGGACAGGGAAATAGCATGAGAAAGTGGACGAGAGAGCCACATATACAGATTGACACAAACACACACACACAGAAGAGAGGACAGACAAAACACACAAGATCAGGCTGCGTCATTGAGAGAGAGTGAGAGAAAAAGAAAAAAAAAGCGAGCATACACACCTCAGTCTGCATAGCTCATATTTATGCAAATAGATCAAAGTACGAGGTCCTGGACCATTTATGTTTAAATTAATGGGGCATTATGAAGCCCAAAATAACAACTCATATTATCGCATATGGTTAATCAAAAATAAAAATAAAAAGAGAAAAAATCTAGATTAAACTTCAAATGCCTTTAATTGTCAATTTATCAAATTTCAATATTCAAATAATTGGTAATTGACTATAATCAATTGTTTATAGGGACCAATCCTTTACCATTCAAACAATCTTTTACATTTCGTATAGAAAGAGAAAACTCAACTCTTAGTGTTACGACGTTTTACGGCAATTGCGACACTTTTTACAGCAACAGTAGTAACTCAGCATCAATCATAACAACTCTCATGCCAGCTACAACTTTGCAAATAAGACAGAAAAATCAATGTTGGTCCAGTGGTTAAATAATTACAAGAGGAGCCGCCGGCATCATTTTATCAAAATCAAAAGTTGAGTAGGAAAATTATAGAAACAATTCAACAAAAACCAGCTAAACACAAGGTTCATCGGCAGACAACATTATTGTGCTAACTCTATCACCAGCCACTGGCCACCAACATTAGGCTGTTATATCAGAGTCCATGGAGGAGTTAATGGAGGAGAGCTCACCAAGAAATGTCACACACACACACACACACACACACACACACACACACACACACACACACACACACACACACACACACACACACACACACACACACACACACACACACACACACACACACACACACACACACACATAGACACACACACACACATACATACACACACACATACACACACCACGCACACACACACGGACACACACGCACACACACACACACACACTCTCTCACACACACACACACACACACACACACACACACACACATAAACACACACACACACACACACACACACACACACACACACACACGCACACCGGTAGATCCGCGGCCACTGGTCCAGGAGATGGATCCAATTATTGACCAACAGGCTGTGGGTGGAATCGGACTGTGACAGACAGACTCCACAGTGAGTGAGACACAGTGTCCACAGGAGCGAGTGGCTGTTCACTCTGATCAATAACTCACACACAGTGAACTTCACAATGTGAACCCCTCTCTCCCAGTCACACCGTCCCGGAGAGCTGCCTGCCTGCCTGCCTGTCCCGAGCATGGGGACAACTCTGTGCAAGGTGCCACTCAAGGCAAGAACAACATTCTAGTGGCTCCCGGCCGGCAGCAGTGAGAGAAAAAGAGGCTTAGTTTTAGCTGAAAATAAGACAAATCACAGCAGCGTTAATTCACAAATATTTCACAGAGAGGATTGATATTCTTCACATATGCTTGTACAACGATCATCAGTTGGGAACTTGTAACATGATGAGAATCAGGTCAACACCAGTTAACACACGAATGGAGTTATAAAACTTGAATTGTTCTGCTCACTTACCAGGGATTCCAACGGCAGCAATGATCACGTACAGGATTTTCTCCACACTGTAATATTGATCCAGTTTTTCACTGTGCCCCATTTTCTCTGCCCAGCGACGTGTCCCTGTGAGCCACCGGTAATGTCTCGGAATGAAATGTTGGGACACAACATTCCTGGAGATTTTATACCATTTACCGTCTCCACCGGGACAGTGAAGTTTCCACAGAGTTTAAAAATAGAGATTTTGAAATGATTCACAAACAGATGACATCAGCCGAGTGAAATCCCTGCTGAGACAGACAGACAGACAGACAGGTTGTGATTTATTCAGGGAATTGATTGAGAAACTCCAAAGACTGGGAATTGTGGCGATAGATACTGAGGGATGGAAATTGGGAGCGGGCGGCATTGTTCCAGCAAAGGGGTTATTGTTTCAAACTCCATCAGATCCAACTCTCCACCTCATGTTGTTTGTCTGATTTCCTTCAATCCGTTTCACTCAGCAAGGCAATGCCAAATTCCAGGGACCCTCTCAGGGCTTCTGGTGCCCAGTTTGAAGGTGGATTGGACTGGGCGACCTTTGTTTACAGGTTGAGCAATTAGTTCAACACATCATCTCGGACTATAGTGACTCCCCCCCCTCCACTCTGCTTCACCACTCAATATGATCGCGGCTTCACTGACTGTGACCTCAACCCCACACTCCCGCTGACTGACCCCGGGAACCATTCACTCCCTGCTTGTCTGGAATAGATCTGACTATACCATGGGGCAATAACATTCTCTGCCTTCCTTCATCACATAGAAACATAGAAAATAGGTGCAGGAGTTGGCCATTCGGCCCTTCGAGCCTGCTGCGCCATTCAATATGATCATGGCTGATCATCCAACTCAGTATCCTGTACCTGCCTTCTCTCCATACCCCCTGATCCCTTTAGCCACAAGGGCCACATCTAACTCCCTCTTAAATATAGCCAATGAACTGGCCTCAACTACCTTCTGTGGCAGAGAGTTCCAGAGATTCACCTTTCTCTGTGTAAAAAATAATTTCCTCAACTCGGTCCTAAAGGATTCCCCCCTTATCCTTAAACTGTGACCTCTTGTTCTGGACTTCCCCAACATCGGGAACAATCTTCCTGCATCTAGCCTGTCCAACCGCTTAAGAATTTTGTAAGTTTCTATAAGATCCCCTCTCAATCTTCTAAATTCTAGCGAGTACAAGCCGAGTCTATCCAGTCTTTCTCCATATGAAAGTCCTGACATCCCAGGAATCAGTCTGGTGAACCTTCCCTGTACTCCCTCTATGGCAAGAATGTCTTTCCTCAGATTAGGAGACCAAAACTGTACGCAATACTCCAGGTGCGGTCTCACCAAGACCCTGTACAACTGCAGTAGAACCTCCCTGCTCCTAGACTCAAATCCTTTTGCTATGAATGCTAACATACCATTCGCTTCCTTCACTGCCTGCTGCACCTGCATGCCTACTTTTAATGACTGGTGTACCATGACACCCAGGTCTCGTTGCATCTCCCTTTTCCTAATCGGCCACCATTCAGATAACAGTCTACTTTCCTGTTTTTGCCACCAAAGTGGATAACCTCACATTTATCCACATTATACTGCATCTGCCATGCATTTTCCCACTCACTCAGCCTATCCAAGTAACCTTGCAGCCTCCTAGCATCCTCCTCACAGCTAACACTGCCCCCCAGCTTCGTGTCATCCGCAAACTTGGAGATGTTGCATTCAATTCCCTCGTTCAAATCATTAATATCTATTGTAAATAGCTGGGGTCCCAGAACTGAGCCTTGCGGTACCCCACTAGTCACTGCCTGCCATTGTGAAAAGGATCCGTTTACTCCTACTCTTTGCTTCCTGTTTGCCAGCCAGTTCTTCATCCACATCAATACTGAACCCCCAATACCGTGTGCTTTAAGTTTGTATACTAATCTCTTATGTGGGACCTTGTCAAAAGCCTTCTGAAAGTCCAGATATAACACATCCACTGGTTCTACCTTATCCACTCCACTAGTTACATCCTCGAAAAATTCCATACGATTCGTCAGACAATGATTTACCTTTCATAAATCCATGCTGACTTTGTCCAATGATTTCACCACTTTCCAAATGTGCTGCTATCCCATCTTTAATAACTGATTCTAGCAGTTTCCCCACTACCGACTTTAGACTAACTTGTCTGTAATTCCACGTTGTCTCTCTCCCTTCCTTTTTTAAAAGTGGGGTTATATTAGCTACCCTCCAATCCTCAAGAGCTACTCCAGAATCTAAAGAGTGTTGAAAAGTTATCACTAATGCATCCACTATTTCTGTGGCTACTTCCTTAAGTAATCTGGGATGCAGCCTATCTGGCCCTGGGGATTTATCGGTCTTTAATCCATTCAATTTAGCTAATACCACTTCCCCGCTAACCTGGATTTCACTCAGTTCCACCATCTCATTTGACCCCCGGTCCCCTGCTATTTCCGGCAGATTATTTATGTCTTCCTTAGTGAAGACAGAACCAAAGTAGTTATTCAATTGGTCTGCCATGTCCTTGTCCCCCATGATCAATTCACCTGTTTCTGACTGCGAGGGACCTACATTTGTTTTAACTAATCTTTTTCTCTTCACAAATCTATAAACATTTTTGCAGTCAGTTTTTATGTTCCCTGCCAGTTTTCTTTCATAATCTATTTTCACTTTCCTAATTAAGCCCTTTGTCCTCCTCTGCTGGACTCTGAATTTCTCCCAGTCCTCTGGTAGGCTGCTTTTTCTGGCTAATTTGTACGCTTCATCTTTTGTTTTGATACTATCCCTGATTTCCCTTGTTATCCATGGATGCACTGCCTTCCCTGATTTATTCTTTTGCCAAACTGGGATGAACAATACTTGTAGTTCATCCATGCAGTCTTTAAATGCCTCCCATTGCATATCATCCGTCAACCCATTAAGAATCAATCGCCAGTCTATCTTGGCCAATTCACGTCTCATACCCTCAAAGTTACTTTTCTTTAAGTTCAGAACCCTTGTTTCTGAATTAACCTTTGAGGAGGAACGACCCAAAGATTCACGACACTCAGAGAACAGAAACATTACCGCCTCAGAATTGTCCTAAACCTAAATAAAACGGCAAATGATGCAGCACCTCTCCCTCCTCTCTTTCTCTCTCCCTCCATCCTCACTGCTGTCACTCTCTCTGAACTTTAACTCTCTCCCCTACGCTCTCTATTTCCCATCTCTGGGCTGCCCTATCTCCGTCCACTGATGGAGAGACACACAGTGGGATAGTACTGGTGGGGGGATGAAAATGGGGCCGAACTGACGCAGTGACTCACTGTGGTGGTATTGATGGAGTGACATACTGTGATGGTACTGATGGAGTGACTCACTGTGGTGGTACTGATGGAGGGACATACTGTGGTGGTACTGATGGAGGGACACACTGTGGTGGTACTGATGGAGGGACACACTGTGGTGGTACTGATGGAGTGACACACTGTGGCGTAGTACAGATGGGCTGACATTATGTGGGTAGGACTGATGGAAGTGACACACTGTGGTGGTACTGATGGACTGACACACTGTGGCGTAGTACAGATGGGCTGACATTATGTGGGTAGGACTGATGGAACTGACACTGAGGGGCAGCACTGCTGGAATGACACTGTGAAATAGTACTGATGGAGTGACAGACCGTGGGGTAGTTCTATTGGAATGTTGAACTGTGAGGTTGTCGTGATGGAGTGACACAGTGCGGCTAGTAATGATGTAATTCCACGCTGTGGGGTAGCACTGAAATAATGACATTTTGTGCTAGTAACTATAGAATGACACACTGTGGGGTAGTCCTGATGAAATGACACATTGTGTTGTAGCACTGATAGAGAGACACATATGTAATGATATATTCAAGGGCAGTGCTGATGGAGTGACACTCTTTGGGGTATTACTGATGTGGTGACACATTCTATGGTACTGCTGATGGAGAGAAACACTGTGGGGTAGATCTGATGGAATGACACTGAGGAGCAGTACTGATGGTGTGACACTCTGGGGACGTAGAGATGGACTGACACTCTGGGGTAGTACATTTGAAGTGACAAACGGTGTGGGGTAATACTGATGGAGTAATACAATGTGTGTTAGTGCAGATGGAATTACACACTACGGGGTAGTACTGATGGAGTGACTTATTGAGGGGGAGCATTGATGGAGTGTCACATTGGGGTAATACTGATGGAGAGATACACTATGGCGAATTACTGATAGGGTGATATATTGTGGAGTGGTACACATGTAGTACTAATGAATTGATAAAATGTATGGTAGTACAAATGAAGTGACATTCTGTAGCGGAAATATACACACAATGCTGAAGTAAATCAGCACGACAGGCAGCATCACTGGAGAGAACGAATGGTTGACGTTTCGGGCCGAGATCCTTCTTCAGACTAATGTCACATGAGTGGGTGGGACAGAGATACAATGTAGTCGGAGACAGTAAGACTGGTGGGAGAACTGGGAAGGGGAAGAGGATGAAGAAAGATGGAAAGCAAGGGCTACTTGAAGTTAGAGAAGTCAATGTTCATACTGCTGGCGTGTTAGCTACCCAAGCGAAATATGAGGTTCTGTTCCTCCAATTCGCGCTGGGCCTCACTCTGACAATGGAGGAGGCCCAGGACAACACGCTATGTGATTGTCCTGGTGGAGTGGCATAGTTTGGTGAAGTACTGATGGAGCAACACAATGTGGAGTAGTATTGATGGGGTGACACATTGTGGGGTAGTACTGATGTATGACATATTCTGGAGTAGCTCTGATGGATGGACACACTTTGGGGGTAGTAGTGATGGAGTGACATAGTGTGGACCAGTACAGATGGAGTGATACACTGCGAGGTAGTACTGATGAACTGACCAAATGTGTGGCAGCAATGATGGAGTGACACTCTGTAGGGTACTCCTGATGGAGTGACACACTGTGAGGTAATACTGATGTATGACATATTCTGGAGTAGCTCTGATGGAGGGACACACTTTGGGGGTAGTATTGATGGAGTGACATATTGTGGGATAATACTGCTGGAATGATAACCTGTCAGGTAGTTCTGATGGTGACACATTGTGGGGAGGTTCTGATAGAGTAACATACAGTGGGGTACAACTGATGGAGTTACACACTGTGGAGTTGTACGGATGTAGTGGAACACTGTGGAGTAGTGCTGAAGCGGTCACAAACTGTGGGGTATTTCTGACAGGACTTTCATATGAAGAAAGACTGGATACACTCGGGTTGTACTCGCTAGAATTTAGAGGATTGTTGTAAGATCTTATAGAAATTTACAACATTCTTGAGGGGTTCGACAGGCTGGATGCAGGAAGTGTATTCCCGATGTTGGGGAAGTCCTGAACAAGCGGTCACAGTTTAAGGATAAGGGGGACATATTTTAGGACCGAGATGAGAAAAACATTTTTCACACAGAGAGTGGTGAATCTGTGGAATTCTCTGTCACAGAAGGTAGTTGAGGCCAGTTCATTAACTATATTTAAGAGGGAGTTAGATGTGGCCCTTGTGGCTAAAGGAATCAGGGGGCATGGAGAGAAGGCAGGGATGGGGTACTGAGTTGGATGATCAGCCATGATCATAATGAATGGCGGTGCAGGCTCGGAGGGGCGAATGGCCTACTCCTGCATCTATTTTCTATGTTTCTATGTTTCTATGTTTCCATTTTAGACTGCTTGTTCTATTGTGGGTGGGATTTACGACGTGTTTTGGGAGTGTTCGGAGCTTAGCTGCTTGCGCAGAAGTTTAGTTTTTAGATTAGTTTGGAGACCATGGGGAACGTTAACCCTTCCCCATGTAAGATCATGTAAGAACATGTAAGATCCACATGTAAGAACATGTAAGAATGTGTAAGATCATGCGGGCCATGCCGCGTCCATGGGAGATCTAAAGGAGATCTTGCCAGTGTTACAGAGACACGAGGAGTTTATTAATGTCTAAATAATAAGCTGTAGTTCGAAGAAGATTACAGTAACGAGTCGGAAGAAGGATGTATTTCACTGTTTTCCATCAAAATAAAGCCTTTATTCATCAAAAGACTGTGTTTTGAAGAAATGTCTGAGAAGAAGCTCTGAAGGTCTCTGTGAGTTGGCTTGCATGTGTTTAGAAGACACCCCATTCAACCATTCTCATCCAAATAGCGGCTAGGGTGCTAATTACCTGAACGATATGATAATCTACCGCTACATTAAATAGAAGGATACCTCCGGCGGGGAATAAATACCAGTCCCAGAGAGAGGGACAGAAGAATGAATCGAAGCGAAGAAGGCCGAGACCTCGGAGAGGGACAGCCAGAGAAGGACGACCAGGCTAAGACCTCGGTGAGGAACACCCAGAGAGGACTGGCTCCAGTCATGGAACTGAATAAGAAATACAGTCCCAGAGAAGTGGACAAAAGATTGTCTAAAATTCTCGATGAGGTTTGAGCCAGACGAAAGTGGTTCCAGGAGGAACTAGATCTCGGTCCGAAGAGCCTAGGGGTCTATCTACAGCATCGAGACGTATCTGAAGACGTATCACTCTATTTGTGAGTACAAATCGATCATTACTCTTTGAATTAAAACCACGGTTATAATTAAAATACTTCTGTAACGGAGCTCAGAAGTTGTTTTCTCCAGCGTGTCTGGGGAAAGTAGACCGACCTTGGATTGTTTGAGTCGCTCCTGATAAGTGCATTCCATTGCATTAGAGCCACGTTTTGCACCTGGTCTTAGAGAGATCTTCTCTGCATTATCAGTATGTTTTTAGTTTTGGAAGAAATTGCTGATTAATAAACAAAGCCACAGCTACTAGTAGAGATTTGTTCGACTAATTTAAAGACTTGGTAATCTGCCACAACCTCTTTAAAATCATGAATTTAGAAGAAGATGAAGGCAGAGCGATGCCAGAAGAACCACGTGGTGGTGAAGAAAGACCCAGACAACTTGAAGAAACAGATATTTCACATGTTTGAGGGAAACCGAGAAAGAGAGTAATGAATTATTGTTGCAGGTGACCAGATTAATGGATATATAGAAAAAAACTAATGGAATCAGAACAGAACGTGATCAAGGTGAAATCTAATATGAACCAACTATGGAACGTCTACCAGGAGGTTGGCAAGAAACAGAATGTACTGCTGTGTTCAGTGCTGTCTTGGGATGAACGCAGAAGACATACCCAGTGGGACGAAGACACGAAGAAGATATTCAATTGTTTCAAGAAAAAGGCAGAGAAGTGGTTATCTGAAATGATGTCACAAGTTAAGAGCTTTGTAGCTGGAAGTGCGAAGCAACAAGGTGCCAGAATGGAAGATGAATTTAGACGAGGAGATGGTATCTCGAATGTATCTTCGCGAAGATCAGGCCGCAGATCTGGTTGCTCAGTCAGTTGGGTTTAGTGGGCGTCTGTCAATTGGGAGCAAAAGCTGATATAGCTGTGCTCTCAATAGAAGCGGATGCCATGAAGAAAAAACATGAGATCGTGCGAGAGATGAGGCGATGTCAAGAAGAGATGTCGTTACAGCTAGAAGAGAGAACACATAAGATGGCACGACGTCAAGAAGAGATGGCGTTACAGCTAGAAGAGAGTACACATAAGATGGCACGACAGCAAGAAGAGATGTCGTTACAGCTAGAAGAGAGAACACATAAGATGGCACGACGTCAAGAAGAGATGGCGTTACAGCTAGAAGAGAGAACACATAAGATGGCACGACAGCAAGAAGATATGTCGTTACAGCTAGAAGAGAGAACACATAAGATGGCACGACGTCAAGAAGAGATGGTGTTACAGCTAGAAGAGAGAACACATAAGATGGCACGACAGCAAGAAGAGATGAAACGAGAGATAAAACGACAAGAGGAACAGACGATGCGACAGCAGGGACAATTGGAATTAGCCACAAAGATGGCGGTGGCCAAAGCCAGCGAGGATATACTGGAAAGTGAGGGGTCAAGATGCAGCTCTATATCGTCGAGGACGATGAGCTCTGGACCAAGAAGAAAAACAGCTCTAAATGAATTGGCAGTTGGATCAATTCCACAGTCGAGGTCCACCGGATTTCTAGGCTTTGAAAACCAATTGGCAGAATACGATGGGTAAAACATCATCTCAGCAAATGAGTGCTAGATCAAAACCAACGCCTGTGGATGCTCGAGACAAACCAGCCGTGGCGAGGCCTGGTGCACAGGCTCGAGCAAGCCCGTTTGAATCACAAAGGCCTGTTTATGAACAGTTGGAGTCAAGAGAAGGGAATCAGGTTGGTTTATTGGCACTGTTGAATAGGCAAACTGAATTCAACGAAATTATAGCTCAACAAAATACCTCTCTCATTCTACCACCAGTAGAAATTCCTACGTATGGTGGAGATTCTTTGGAGTATGAAACTTTCGTAGGGACACTAAAGGAGGTGTTATAGACGAAAGTTAAGGATGAAAAAGAGCACTTATGATTTCTGGTGAAGTACACGTGGAAGTGTGACGGTGCTTGTAGAAAGTTGTCAGATGGAGCCAGGCAGCCAGGTATATAAAAAGGCGTGAAGATTACTTGAAAAACGTTTTGGTGATGAACAGAGGATTCCGAACGCATACATGGAGAAGGCCCATGCTTGGAAATAAATCAAACCAGAGGATGGGGAAAAATTGAGTGATTATGCAATATTTCTGAGAGAATGGTGCAGCTCGATGATTAACAAGTTGCCCAGAAGAATGAGAGACAATTGGAGAGATAGGGCAGGTGAAATACGAGATAAGAGCAAACAAGTAGCCAGGCTACCAGACCTGGTGGATTTTTTAGAAAGAGAAGTATGGTACATGTTAGACTCATACCACTGAACTATTGAAGATCGCAGACCACTTGCAACTTATACACGTTCTACTTTTACCGAAACTAAACAAAGAACAGGGCCTAAGAAATGCAATAAAGGATGCACCAACTATTAAGAAGGGATTTTGTCCGTTTTGTGATGAAGTGGGCCACACCATAAATGGTGTCGTAAATTTAAAGATAGTAAATATGAAGAAAATATGTACTTTTTAAAAAGGAGTGGAATATGCTATGTATGTCTAAAGAAGGGGCATGTGATAAAAAACTGTAAGTGCCCAATAATTTGTGTCAACTGCAAGCAGAATCATCCTGATGTTCTTCACCCTGTAAAGAAAAAGCCGGTCCATACAGAGCAGGGGGAGTCAGCTGCTATTAATGCTGTCACCTCGCCTCAAGTAACTGCTCACACTGGGGCCGGGATTGAAGCTTGCATTTTCTCTATCTTACCAGTACAAGTGAGAGATAGGGAAACAAATGTAGTGTTGCAAACATATGCGTTTCTGGACCATGGAAGTTCAGCTACTTTTTGTACAGAGAATTTGATGAGAAGGCTGGACATTACTGGAGAGAATGTTAAAATTCAAATGCCTACATGAATAAAGAGAAAGAGTGACCTAGTCATTACATTACAACTATGGATATATCCAGTTTGGATCAAGATCATTTTATTCCAATTTCAGAAGTTTTTACACACGGAACTATGCCTGTTGGTCATCAGAATGTACCCAGATTTGAAGACTTAAAGCAATGGCCTTACCTGAAGGATGTTAAAATATCAAAGATAAATTCTGATATTGACTTACTTATTGGAAAGAATGCTCTGAGAGCATTAGAACCTGTACAGATTGTTAGGAGCCAAGGGGATGGATCGTATGCTGTGAAGACCCTACTACAATGGGTTATCTATGGCTCCTTGAGCAAGAATAAGGGAAACAGTAGCCAGATGAACTGCCATGCTGTTGCTGTTAACCAAATATCCACATGTAAATTGGAAAAAGCTGTTAATGAAGCAATATAATCATGATTTCAATGAAAGTACCAGCAAAGAATCTGAAGAAATATCCAGAGAAGAACTAAAATTCTTGGATATTATGAACTATTCAGTTAAGATGATCAATTGACGTATTGTTTGGACTTACCTTTCAAACAAGAAAGTAATAGTTTACCGAATAATCGTCATATTGCAGAACAGCATATCCAGAATTTGAAACGTAAGTTTGTTAAGAACACGAAATATCAAGAGGAATATACATCCTTCTTACAGGATATGATTAATAATGATTATGCCAAAATGGTACCAACGAATCAATTATATAGATGTGATGGAGAGCTCTGGTATATTCCACACCATGGGGTGTATCACTCAAAGAAAGGGACATTGAGGGTGGTATTTGACTGGGCTACAGTATTTAAAGGTACATCGATTACAATGAACAACGACAAGGTCCAGGCATTACCAACTCACTCATTGGGGTTCTCATCAAATTTAGGCAAGAACGGATTGCGTTAATGGCTGACATCAGATCAATGTTTCATCAAGTGAAGTCGCTGGTAAACATATGGATTACCTGCATTTCTTATTGTGGCCTGAAGGGGATGTGCAGCAAGCTCTTGTTGATTGGAGATGGAGATATGTTAGCACAAAAGAAAATCCTGTGGACGAAGCCTCTAGAGGACTAACAGCAAATTACTTTCTAAATAACAGGAGATGTATCAATGGGCCCAAGTTTCTTTGTGAACCACGCAGAGAATGGCCAAAGCTTGAACTTGGATTTGAAATCTCTGTAAATGATCCAGAAATTAAACAAAATATTTCTGTGAATGTGATTGCTAAAGACTCATATGACACGTGAACAATTTAATTACCCACTTTTCATTGTGCAATAAATTGATAACTTCAGTAGCCTGGTTTCTTAAAATAAAAACAAGATTATTGTTGGTGGCTCTGGAAAGGAGACACATTACAGAAAGTATCCTGGGAGAAAATCCTGATAAACGGAAAGGAGAGATTGAAGGCCAGATGGAAGTTTTTGTAGCTTCATATGGCGTACATGGTTTACGTCTTGTTGATCTCCTCAAGCGGAAAATGCCATCAGCTCTTTCTGTCAAAGACAGAAATACAAAGAAGAAATATTAACATTGGAAGCTGGAGGACAGGGGGTAAAAAGAAACAGTCAATTGTACAAGCTTGACCAAGTCTGGCAGGATGGTCTTCTGCGGATGGGTGGTCAACTAAACAAATTGGCAATGCCCGAAAACACTAAACGTCCTATTATTCTCTCAAAGTACTTTTACATAACGGTATTATTATTACGACATATTCATGTACAAGTTGGACATGGAGGAAGAAATTATATGTTATCCCAACTTGGTAAAAAATATTGGGCTATCGAGGCTGACCTTACAGCATCACGAGGTTCTTGGTTGATGGGAAGAATACTAGACATCATAGAAACATAGAAAATAGGGACAGGAGTAGGCTATTCGGCCCTTCGAGCCTGCACCACCATTCAATATGATCGTGGTTGATCATCCAACTCAGTATCCTGTACCTGCCTTCTCTCCATACCCGCTGATCCCTTTAGCCACATGGACCACATCTAACTCCCTCTTAAATATAGCAAATGAACTGGCCTCAACTACCTTCTGCGGCAGAGAATTCCACAGCTTCACCACTCTCTGTGTGAAAGAAATGTTCCTCATGTCGGTCCTAAATGATTTCCCCCTTATCCTTAAACTGTGACCCCTTGTTCTGGATTCCCCAACATCGGGAACAATCTTCATGCATCTAGCCTGTCAAAACCCTTAAGAATTTTGTCAGTTTCTACAAGATCCCCCCTCAATCTTCTAAATTCTAGCGAGTACAAGCCGAGTCCATTCAGTCTTTCTTCATATGAATGTCCTGCCATCCCAGGAATGAGACTGGTGTTCAGTAATGCCTGATGTTCGGGGCATGGTGCGTATGGTACGTCTTAAAACAAAAATCAATGTTTTAATAAGACCAATAACCAAATTGTGATTGCTTCTAGAAGGTGAAGGTGAAGATGGAAGAGTCGATGAAGAGCAACGTTTGCACGTTATTTTTTCCTCGTTAGTATCGTGTTTTGTACCCCTGCCTGTCACGCGTTAGATCAGCGTTCAATTTCCCCACAAGGAGCCACAGGGTTTAATTCCCTGATCTTTTGCTTTTGATATATGTATAGCCTTTATGGCCACTTTTTTTTTAATGTTTATTAGTAATTTCCTCGTTAGATACTCGGAACAATTAGGGGCCGGTGTGAAGTGGCCATTTGGCCTGTTTTGCATGTCACTGGTGATGGCATGTCCCTTTAAAGTTTAGACTACCCGTTACATTGTGGGTGGGTTTATGATGTGTTTATGGGCATGTTTGGAGTTTAGATGCTTGCGCCGAAGTTTAGTTTTTAGCTTAATTTGGAAAGACGATGGAGAATGTCAATCCTTCGACCATGTCAATGTTACGGAGACACGGGGAGTTTTATAATGTTTAAAGTTGCAAGTTGGAATTCAAGGAAGTTTGCAATAATGAGTCGGAAGAAATGTGGATGTATCTTGCTATTTACCATTAACAATAAAGCATTTATTCAACAAAAGACTGTGTGTTGAAGTTTGATGAGTGAAGAAACTCTGAATGTCTCTGAGGAAGTTTACATGCGTATAGAAGATATTCCCCTTATCCATTCTCATCCAAATAGTGGCTAGAGAATTTGTTTCTCAAAACATAAGAAAAATCTGCCGCTGCACCGATGTTGGGGGAGTCCAGAACCAGGGGCCACCGTTTAAGAATAATTAGTAAACCATTTATAATGGAGACGATGAAATACTTGTTCTCACAGAGAGTTGTGAGTCTGTGGAATTCTCTGCCTCAGACGGCGGTGGAGGTAGGTTCTCTGGATGCTTTCTAGAGAGAGCTAGATAGGACTCTTAAAGATGGTGGAGTCAGGGGATATGGGGAGAAGGGAGGAACGGGTTACTGATTGGGAATGATCAGCAATGATCACATTGAATGGCGGTGCTAGCTTGAAGGGCCCAATTGCCTACTCCTGCGCCTATTTTCTATTGTCTATTGTAGGATAACAAAGTAGTCAAAGTGCTTACAATACATTCGGCATTTCTGATCCGTTTAAATTTGGATAATGACATGACGTTGCATTTGGCTCCAGTATCGATCTTTGTAACAGTAATGGTGTTGTTGACATGAAGTGAAACTTCAGGGTTGAGTTGCTTGTTAGTGGAAGCAACCAAGGAGTTTATGTTATGGCTGCTATTTTCATGCTCAGGGAGTAGAGCTGGAGGTGGCGCTGCTAGTTCTGGGTTCTTGCTATGAGCAGCTTCATGTTTTAACCAGTGTACAGACGGCCTTGGGCGTGATCGGATTCCACAAGTACGCCAACATTTTGAGAACTTATTTCTTCTTTTGCAAAAATGGCATATTTTTTCCTAGAGCAAAGCAAAATTTGCGGTCTGCAGGGTGCGAGCCGCCACAGTTAGAACACTTTCCAATAATCTTTGAGACTGTCGAGATGATGAGTGGGGTTGTGAGCGCTGGTTACGGTAGGAAGTGTTGGTAGCATCAACATGGTATGAGGAATGCGGTCCGTGTCCCAATGACCTGGTGTGAGGGGTCGTCATCCCATTAATACGACAAGCATGTTCAGCTCAGGCAAGTATCAGTTCAATATCACAAAGTAATTCAGCGCATACTTTATCACTGCGAATTCCACCCATAGTCTGTGGGCCGAGCATCAAAAATGTGTATAGAAATCAATTTTTGTGACCCAAGTCACCAAACTATATGACATTTTCCACAGATTTAGATGAAATATAATTGAGAAGGAAGTCATAAATCGTCATTGACAAAGGTTGCACATTAATTAATTAAACTTATTAGAAAATGAGATTGGGAAAATAAGCGACTTCTAGTGGCCAATGCCTACATTACACCATGGGCAGCTTATTTCCGTGTTGCAGTCCAATTAAATTATACATTATTATATCTATATCTATATTTACATATAAATATATAAGTTCATGCTCACTTCATCAATTACAGTCTGGTTCAGCAGTTTAGACACTCACTCCCGTAATCAATTACAACGCACAGTTAACAAAGCATCCAAAATCATCAGCACTCCCCTCCCATCAATAGAATCACTCCATCACAAACGGTCTGTGTCAAGGGTGAAGAAAATCATCTCTGATCCCTCCCACCCAGCACACCACATCTTCCACCTGCTGCCATCAGGAAGGCGCTACAGCTCACTGTCCGCCAAGACATCTCGATTTAAAAACAGTTTTTACCCACACGCAATCCGAATTCTGAACACACTATGATAACAGCACATATCCTCCCCATGCATGTACTGTATATTGTATGATGTTGTGTTTTATGTTATGTTTGACGGGAATCAGCCTACCTTGTAACCAGGGCCGGTGCTAGGAATTGCGGGGCCCAATTAGAAAACTGATGGCGGGGCCCCTAATCTAGAAAAGTAAAAATTTATGTATGTTTATATTTCGTGTAGTTTCGGGAATTTTAAGGCAAGCTGGTTGGTGATTGGATGCAACCCCCTTAGAGACAGCGTTTGATTGGCCGCCAAATAAATTTGTCAAATCTGTAACAAAAATCGCTGGTCGGTGCGAACTCAGTGGACTATCTGGTTGTATCTCCAAACTAATCTGGTTGTATCTCCAAACTAATCTGGTTGTATCTCCAAACTAATCTGGTTGTATCAACCAGACTATCTGGTGGTATCTCCAAACTAAACAGTATAACATGCAGGTACATTCATTTAAAATTAAATTCAGTGCTTATTTCACATGATTTCTCACTGTGTAAAGCTCAATATCTGACCAATTTCTGTTTAACACGTTTGGTCTGCCGTGAGCATTTTTCGTTGCATCTCGTTGCATCTCCCCTTTTCCTAATCGGCCACAATTCAGATAATAGTCTACTTTCCTGTTTTTGCCACCAAAGTGGATAACCTCACATTTATCCACTTTATACTGCATCTCCCATGCATTTGCCCACTCACCCAGCCTATCCAAGTCACCTTGCAGCCTCCTAGTTTAGAGGGGTTTAAACGGTTTAGAGATGTTTAGAGGGCTTCAGATGGGTTCAGGTGTGTTTACAATTGTTTAGAGGGGAATAGAGGGAAATAGGGGGGCTAGAGGAGTTTTAGAGGTGTTCAGAGGGTCCCAGAGGGGTTTAGAGACGTTATAAGCCCCCCGTGAGAAATTGTATTTCTCTGAAATTGAAGATAGACATAAAGCTGGAGTAACTCTGCAGGACAGGCAGCGCAGCGACTCTGGAGAGAAGACCCTTCTTCAGACTAAACTGAACTCTCGTCGGTGAGATTAGTTGTGATTGTCTGAAGAAAGGTCTCGACCAGAAACGCAACCCTCTCCCCAGAGCCCTTGCGCGTCCCGTTGAGCCACCTTCAACTTCAGAGCCAAACAAAAAACACAGAGTGCTGGAGGAACTCAGCGGGCCAGGCGACTGCCTCACCCGCTGGGTTTCTCCAGCATTTTTGTCTACCGCAAAACGTCAATGATTCCGGGAATGCCGAGGCGACAGTGTGAGAGAGCTAGAGAGAGACGAGATGGGGAGCGGGAAAGGGAGAGAGGGAGGGAGAGAGCAAAACACAAAGAGACACAACGTGGGTCGGTAGGTGAATGACTAACCTGCACACCAGGAAGAAGCCCCTTCTCGCGCTCCGGGGCCCTCACTCATGATGGTGAGTTTAAAGAAATTCTCAACGTGTCATCGAACTACATTACAGTTGAAGAGCATCTGTGTTTTAAACAAGTATTAATGACGCCGCGTGAATTTTATTCAAAGGAACACGACGTTATTAATACTTGTTCAAAACACAATAACATTTACTGAGGAAGGCGGATGGATGCATTGATGACATGATTGTATAACAACGAGTTAAGTACTTGCTGATAAGAAGTGCTAACAGTACTAGTTAACACGTCGTTTGTGTCTGATAGCCGTGCAGCGGTTGTTATACACAAAGATCCTATAGTGGAGCTCTGCTAGAAGATCTTTGGTTATACATGTTCGTTTAAAAAAAAAATCCGGATGGCGAATTAAAAAAAACTTTAGTTAACAAAGAGAATTCGTATTTCCATACGAAGTACGGAACATTAGTGCGGGGCCCCCCTAGGCGCGGGGCCCAATTGGGAGCAATCGGTCAAATCGGCTTAAAACCGGCCCTGCTTGTAACATCCTGTACTGAACCTGAATTCCACCAGCTTGACTGTGTGGTCATTAAATAATCTAATCTAATCTAATCTAATCTATAACTTGTAAATATGACTGCAATCATATATAATTAAATATATTGATATCATATAAAATAATATGATGAATATAATTTTGTGAGTGTGTTTTTTGAATGACACTGTCGCAGACGTCCTGCTCCTGAACCAGACTAATTAATGGGTGAGGGCAGTTCCTGTGGGTTCCTCCCTTTACTGAACCCCACTAACTGCCAGTGTGCAGAGTGGGGGTCACAGCCATAGTGGGACGGGGGCAGTTCCAGGCTGGGGACAGACCTGCAAGGAATCTTCCAGCCGCTTTAATAGGAAATGTAATGAAACTGCCGCAGAGGTCCCAGGATTTAAGGGCGCATGAACCTGCCCAATTAAAGGGTCAGGACAGATCCTCTATGTTCCCCCGTTTACTGAACCCCACTGACTGCCATATTGGCGAGAGTAGGGTTAACGGCGATAGTGGGACTGGGGCAGTGACAGGCTGGTTGACAGGCCTGTAAGAGACCTGTCTTATTTCTGATGTAAATGTCACGTCCTCACCAAGCTTTAGATTGTCTGATGTTTTACCCCAGACTGGGTTTATTCCGCTCCCCTGTGAGTTTATAACGTTATACACCTCAGTTTTACCCCAGTGGTTTATTCAAGATTCCTTAAAGTTTATTGCCATGTGTCCCAGATAGGACAATGAAATTCTTGCTTTGCTTCAGCACAACAGAATATAGACGGCATGAATACAAAACAGATCAGTGTGTCCATATACCATTGTATATATAATATATATATATATACACGTGAATCAATAAAACAGATAAAGTGCAAATAAACTGTTAATGTTCAAAGTTTTGTTTGAGTTGAGGTCAATATCCTGATGACTATGGGGCTGTTTGTATTTTGTTCCCCTGTTTGTTTATAACATTATTTACCTCCGTTTTCCCACAGACCGGGTTTATTCTGCTGCCTGGGTGTGTATACCATTATTCACCTCAGTTTTACCCGCAGACCGGGTTTATTCCGGTCCTGTGTGTTTATAACATTATTTACTTCAATTTTACCCCCGGACAAGGTTTATTTAGCTCCCCTGTGTGTTTATAACATTATTTACTGTATTATACTGTAATATAACATTATTTGCTGTCACTGTATGTACAATACAATACAAAACAATACAATACAATACCAATTTATTGCCATTTGAGCCTCAGTGAGACTCAAACGAAATTTCGTTTCCACAGCCATACAAACAAAGACAATGTCCTACAGACATACACACAATTAAATTCACACAAACATCCATCACAGTGAACCCACTGTGATGGAAGGCAAAGTCTTTTCTCTCCCATGCTCGCCATGTCTCTCCCGATGTCCAAGCCCCAGGCGGGTGATGATAAGCCCCACGGCCATTTTAGGCCGCGCGGGGCGATTTACGGCCCCGCTCCCGGTCTGAAAGTACAAGGTTGGAACCCCCACGGGCGATGGTGAGTCCCACGGCCATGAAGCCGCGCCAGGTGATGTACGGTCCCGGTCCGGGTCGTTCCAACCCCGCGACACGGGCTGGAGAAGTCGCGTTGCGGGAGTTCCGGGAAGCGGCCTCCCTCTCCCCCCGGACCCGCGAGCTCCCGATGTCCCGATGTCCACCGGACCTGCGGCTGCGTTGCTGGAGCCTCCGAGCCCCAGGAGTCGAGTCGCAGCAGCAGCGAGTCACCACCGCTCCCCACGCTCCGAGGCCGGCCAGCCCCACGATGGTGAGGTGTCCGCAGCTCCGCAGTCTCCCGAGCCCCCCGGTCGTTCAGGTTGGAGGCCGCTCCACGGTGCTAGGACCCAACGGCAACGGAGACCCGACAGGGAAAAGGTCGGGTCTCCCGGACAGGGAAGATATTTAAACAGTTTCCCCGTCCCCCCCCCGCCCCCCTCCACATATACACATTTAATACCAGTATTAAAAAACACCAAACACTACATTCGGTGGGCGGCGCGACTCTCGTCAGCAGCGGCCTCTGCAGTCCGTCTGCGTTTTTATTATTTTATGTCTATGTTTTTATGTAGTTTTTGTTATTTTTTGTTGGGGTATGTGTGTAGGGGGGTGGGGGTGGTGTGGGGGGGTGGGTAACTTTTAAATCTCTCCCTGCACGGGAGGCCCGATCTTTTCTTTGTCGGGTCTCCGTTGTCGTTGGGGCTGCAACGAGGAGCGGCCTCCAACAGGAAGACCGTGGGCTGTGGTGCCGACTACTCACCTCACCGTCGCGGAGCTGGCCGAGTCCAGAGCGGGTGGAGCTGTGGTGGACGCTGCTGCGACCCGACCCTCGGTGTTTCGGAGGCTGCAACTGCGGGTTTGGCGGGCGGCACCGGGAGCCCGCGGGTCCCTGGAGGGAGACCGCTTTTCAGGGCTTCCGCAACGGTGACTTCTCCCGCCCGAGTTGCGGGGTTGAAGAGCACCTGAGCGGGGCCTTACAGCACCGCCCCGCGCGGCTTGGAATGGCTGCGGGACTGCGAGCGCACGCCGGGGGCTCTAACACCAAGACCCGGTGTGCGACCTTGCATCACCCGGCGTGGCTTTATTGGCCGCGGGACAATTCGCCATCGCCCGCCGGGGGCTTTGACTTTGACTTTGACTCTGACATCGGGGGGGAGAGTGCAGTGGAGAGATAAGTTTTTTTGGCCTTCCATCACAGCAATGTGATGGATGTTTATGTAAATTATGTTGTGTCTTGGGTCTATTTGTTTGTAATGTATGGCTGCAGAAACGACATTTCGTTTGGACCTCAAGGGGTCCAAATGACAATAAATTGAATTGTATTGTAACTAGAACCTCCCTGCTCCTATACTCAAATCATTTTGCTATGGGAGCTAACATACCATTCGATTTCTTCACTGCCTGCTGCACCTGCATGCCTACTTTCAATGACTGGTGTACCATGACACCCAGGTCTCGCTGCATCCCCCCTTTTCCTAATCGGCCACCATTTAGATAACAGTCTGCTTTCCTGTTTTTGCCACCAAAGTGGATAACCTCACATTTATCCACATTATACTGCATTTGCCAAACATTTGCCCACTCACCCAGCCTATCCAAGTAACCTTGCAGCCTCCTAGCATCCTCCTCACAGCTAACACTGCCCCCCAGCTTAGTGTCATCCGCAAACTTGGAGATGTTGCATTCAATTCCCTCGTCCAAATCATTAGTATATATTGTAAATAGCTGGGGTCCCAGCACTGAGCCTTGCTGTACCCCACTAATCACTGCCTGCCATTGTGAAAAGGACCCGTTTACTCCTACTCTTTGCTTCCTGTTTGCCAGCCAGTTCTCTATCCACATCAATACTGACCCCCAATGCCGTGTGCTTTAAGTTTGTATACTAATCTCTTATGTGGGAGCTTGTCGAAAGCCTTCGCTGACCCTGATCTCCCACATGTTGCAGTCATGACTGTGGTGGACAGATTTTCTAAGATGGTCCATTTCATTCCGTTGCACAAGCTTCCCTCCGCCAAGAAAACGGCAGAGGTCATGCCAGAGGCTTGCCTGTTTTCCGACCACTGTTTTTGCCTGCTCCTAGATTGTACTGTTGCCTCCGTTTTTGCTTACCTGTGAATCGACTTGGACCGATTAAACTCTGAATACTGATCTGCCCTGTGTCTGCCTGCATTTGAGTCCTCCTCCTCGTTCTGTTCTGATACACTCTGCTGCACCCGCTTGAGGGAGAAGGAGGGAATATAACTCCAGGAAGTGGTGTGCCTCACTCAGTCTCTGCAAGGTGGATGAAGCAAAGGGTCACGTCTCTATGAACTCTGAATAACACTGAACACATTTCTACACAACTGTGAGTACCCTTAATGTAGTTTAAAAATGAAAATATTGTTTGTTTGAAGTAAAAAGGCACTGCCTGCAAATGGTTGTTTGGGTGCTTTGGCTTGGTTGAAATACACTACTTCCTGTAAATGGTGGCTTGGGTACTTTGACCTGAATTTGAAAGGCACTACTTACAGCAAATGGTGGCTTGGGAGCTTTGGCTTGAATTTGAAAGACACTACTTACTGCAAATGGTAGCATGCAGTTGAAAGGCACTACTTACTGCTAATGGTGGCATGGGTTCTTCGGCCTGAAGTTGAAAGGCACTACTTCCTATAAATGGTGGCTTGGGTGCTTTGACTTGATATTGAAAAGCACTATTTGCAGCAAATGGTGGCTTGGGAGCTTTGGCTTGAAGTTGAAAGGCACTACTTACTGCAAATAGTGGCGTGGGTGCTTTGGCTGGAGGTTGAAAGACACTACCTACTGCAAATAGTGGCTTGGGTGCTTTGCTTGAAGTTGAAAGGCACCACTTACTGCAAATGATGGCTTGGGTGCTTTGGCTTGATGTTGAAAGTCAATTTTTACTGCAAATTGTGGCTTGAGTGATTTGGCTTGAAGTTGAATTGCACTATTTACTGCAAATGGTGGCTTGGGAACTTTGGTTAAAAGTTGAAAGGCACTACTTACTGCCTATGTTGGCTTGGGAGCTTTGGCTTGAAGTGTAAAGAAATCACCATTTTCTCTGCTGCACCTACTGGAGGGTGGGGAGGGATTATAAAACAAGGAAGTGGTGTGCTTCACTCCACCTCTGCAAGGTGGATGAAGCCAAAGGTCACGTCTCTATGAACTCTGAATAACTGAACAAATGTCCACACAACTGTGAGTACCCTTAATGTGGTTTGAAAATGAAAATATGGTTTGTGTGAAGTAAAAAGGCACTGCCTGCAAATGGTTGTTTGGGTGCTTTGGCTTGAAGTTGAAAGGCACTACTTACTGCAAATGGTGGCTTGGGCGCTTTGGCTTGAAGTTTAAAGGCACTACTTACTGAAAATGGTGGCGGGTGATTTGCATGGTTGAAAGGCACTACTTACTGCACATGGTGGCTTGGGTGCTTTGGCTTGAAGTTGAAAGGCACCACTTACTGCAAATGGTTGCGGGTAGATTTGGCTTGAAGTTGAAACGCTTCTTATTACCAATTGTGGCTTGCGTGCTTTGGCTTGAAGTTGAAAGTCATTACTTCAAATGGTGGCTTGGGTGCTTTGGCTTGAAGTTGAAGGTCACTACTTACTGCAAATGGTAGCTTGGGTGCTTTGGCTTGAAGTTGAAGGTCACTACTTACTGCAAATGGTGGCTAGGGTGCTTTGGCTTGAAGTTTAAAAAAAATCACCATTCTCTCTGCTGCACCTGCGTGAGGGAAGGGGAGGGAATATAAAACCAGGAAGTGGTGAGCCTCACTCGGTCTCTGCAAGGTGGATGAAGCAAAGGGTCACGTCTCTATGAGCTCTGAATAACACTGAACAAATGTCTACACCACTATGAGTAGCCTTAATGTGGTTTGAAAATGAAAATATGGGTTGTTTCAAGTAAAAAGGCACTGCCTGCAAATGGTTGTTTGGGTGCTTTGGCTTGAAGTTGAAAGGCACTTCTTCCTGTAAATAGCGGCTTGGGTGCTTTGACTTGATGTTGAAGGTCACTACTTACTGCAAATGGTGGCTTGGGTGCTTTGACTTGAAGTTGAAAGGCACTACTTACAGCAAATGGTGGCTTGGGAGCTTTGGCTTGAAGTTGAAAGGCAATACTTACTGCAAATGGTGGCATGAAGTTGAAAGGCACTACTTACTGCAAATGTTGGCATGGGTGCTTTGGCCTGATGTTGAACGGCACTACTTACTGCAAGTGTTGGCGGGTTCTTTGGCTTGAAATTGAAAGGCACTACTTACTGCAAATGGTGGCTTGGATGTTTTGGCTTGAAGTTGAAAGGCATAATTTACTGCCAATGGTGGCATTAAGTTGAAAGACACTACTTACTGCAAATGGTGGCTTGGGTGCTTCGGTTTTAAGTTGAAAGGCACTACTTACTGCAAATGGTGGCATGAAGTAAAAGACGCTACTTACTGCAAATGGTAGCTTGTCAAGTCAAGTCAAGTCAAGTGAGTTTATTGTCATGTGTCCCTGTATAGGACAATTCAATTCTTATTTTGCTTAAGCACACAGAAAAATATTAGGCATTTACTACAACAGATAAATGTGTCCATATACCATGATATAAATATATACACACATGAATAAATAAACTGATAAAGTGCAAATAACAGAAAATGGGTTATTAATAATCAGAGTTTTGTCCGAGCCAGGTTCAATAGCCTGATGGCTGTGGGGAAGTAGCTATTCCTGAACCTGGTTGTTGCAGTCTTCAGGCTCCTGTACCTTCTACCTGAAGGTAGCAGGGAGATGAGTGTGTGTCCAGGATGGTGAGGGTCTTTGATGATACTGCCAGCCTTTTTAAGGCAGCGACTGTGATAGATCCCCTCGATGGAAGGAAGGGCAGAGCCGACGATGGACTGGGCAGTGTTTACTACTTTTTGAAGTATTTTCCTCTCCAGGGCGCTCAAATTGCCGAACCAAGCCACGATGCAACCGATCAGCATGCTCTCTACTATGCACCTGTGCTCGGGTGCTTTGGATTGAAGTTGAAAGCCACTACTCACTGCAAATGGTGGCTTGGTGCTTTGGCTGGAAGTAGAAAGACACTATTTACTGCAAATGGTAGTTTGGGTGCTTTCGCTTGAAGTTAAAAGGCATTATTTACTGCAAATGGTGGTTTGGGTGCTTTGGCTTGAAGTTGAAAGGCACTACTTAATGCAAATGGTGGCTTGGGTGCTTTGGCTTGAAGTTGAAAGTCACTATTTACTGCTAATGGTGGCATGGAAATGAAAGGCACTACTTACTACAAATGGTGGCTTGTGTGCTTTGGCTTGAAGTTGAAAGGCGTTACTTACTGCAAATGTTGGCTTAGTTGCTTTGGCTTGAAGTTGAAAGGCACTATCTACTGCGAATGGTGGCTTGGGAACTTGGGCTTAAAGTTGAAAGCCACTACTTACTGCAAATGGTGGCACGAAGTTGAAAGGCACTACTTACTGCAAATGGTGGCTTGTGTGCTTTGGCTTGAAGTTGAAAGGTGTTACCTACTGCAAATGTTGGCTTGGGTGCTTTGGCTTGAAGTTGAAAGGCACTACTTACTGCAAATGGTGGCTTGGGTGCTTTGGCTTGAAGTTGAAAGGCACCACTAACTGCAAATGGTGGCATGAATTTGAAAGACGCTACTTACTGCAAATTGTGGCTTGAATGCTTTGGCTTTTAGTTGAAAGGCACTACTTACTGCAAATGGTGACGTGGGTGCATTGCTTGAAGTTGAAATGCACTACACGGCCTTCGAGGAGGAGGAGCCAACTTGGGGAACGGCTGCTAACCAGCAGCCGTCCGTTTAAATCACTAGTTTTGTAGTTTTTAGTGAGTCCTGTGCCTTGTTTGTGGGAGAATAGACTTTTTATTGTTGGGGGAAGGGGACAACGATATTTCTAGGTCCCTACCTGGTCGGTGGGGCAGCTTTTTCTCCAGGCTGCCCTGCTGACCCGTCCTGCCGGGGACCGCCCAGCAACTTCAGCACCGATGGCGGCACAGCGCTGGACCGACGCGCTGGAGCTCCGGTGAGCTGAGGCCGTCGAGCTCAACACCACTGGTCTGCGGGTCTGTAGAGCAGCCAGCCGCGGGCGGCGCCGACTTCTACATCGGGAGCCGGGAGCTCCAAACCGGCGCGGCCTTGTCGGCTTCGGCAGCCGCGGTCTCCGGCAGGGAAGCGGCCGTTCCAGGTGGCCCAGCCGCTGAGAGGACCCTCCCGTCGCCGGGGTAACAGCTACCGGCGAAAACGGCCAGGAACATCGGGCCTCCGTAGAGGCAACTGTGGAGGCCTCAATAGGCTTGACTATGGGTGAACTCGGGATGGGACTGAACATTGTGCCTTCCCCCACAGTGGTAACTATTGTGGGGGGGGGGGGTGATTTCTGTGTATGTAATTATTATTTGTGTGTGTGTCCATGATGGCTGTCGTGAGCGGAGAGTGGACGCTGGCGCGCTTTGGCTGCCGCTGCTCTCTCCTCACATTGGTCGCCCAATTTTAGGAAGGATGTCAACAAAATAGAGAGAGTACAGAGGAGTTTTACTAGAATGTTGCCTGGGTTTCAACAACTAAGTTACAGAGAATGGTTGAATAAGTTAGGTCTTTATTCTCTGGAGCGCAGAAGGTTAAGGGGGGACTTGATAGAGGTCTTTAAAATGATGAGAGCGGTAGACAGAGTTGATGTGGACAAGCTTTTCCCTTTGAGAGTAGGGAAGATTCAAACAAGAGGACATGACTTCAGAATTAAGGGACAGAAGTTTAGGCGTAACATGAGGGGGAAATTCTTTACTCAGAGAGTGGTCGCGGTGTGGAATGAGCTTCCAGTGGAAGTGGTGGAGGCAGGTTCGATGGTATCATTTAAAAATAAATTGGGTAGGCATATGGATGAGAAGGGAATGGAGGGTTATGGTATGAGTGCAGGCAGGTGGGACTAAGGGAAAATAAGTGTTCGGCACGGACTTGTAAGGCCGCTATGGCCTGTTTCCATGCTGTAATTGTTATATGGTTATATGGTTACATCGTGTTTCTGAGTCTTTGTCTATGGATTTAATTCAGTCTTTAATTTGTGTATTGGTGATGCCTTTATTATTTATTTTACTCGGAATATATGTTTTTTTACTTTTGTTGAATTTTGTAAGGTGTACTTGAGACTTTTGAAAGGCGCCCATAAATAACATTTATTATTATTATTACTTACTGCAAATGGTGGCATGAGGTTGAAAGGCACTGCTTACTGCAAATGGTGGCTTGGGTGATATGGCTTGCAGTTAATAGGCACTACTTACTGCAAATGGTGGCTTGGGTGATATGGCTTGCATTTGAAAGGCGTTACATAGAAACATAGAAACATAGAAAATAGGTGCAGAAGTAGGCCATTCAGCCCTTCGAGCCTGCACCGCCATTCAATATGATCATGGCTGATCATCCAACTCAGTATCCTGTACCTGCCTTCTCTCCATACCCCCTGATCCCTTTAGCCACAAGGGCCACATCTAACTCCATCTTACATATAGCCAATGAACTGGCCTCAACTACTTTCTGCGGGAGAGAATTCCAGAGATTCACCACTCTCTGTGTGAAAAAAAGTTTTCCTCATCTCAGTCTTAAATGATGTCCCCCTTATCCTTAAACTGTGACCCCTTGTTCTGGACTTCCCCAACATCGGGAACAATCTTCCTGCATCTAGCCTGTCCAACCCCTTAAGAATGTTGTAAGTTTCTATAAGATCCCCCCTCAATCATCTAAATTCTAGCAAGTACAAACCGAGTCTATCCAGTCTTTCTTCATATGAAAGTCCTGACATCCCAGGAATCAGTCTTGTGAACCTTCTCTGTACTCCCTCTATGGCAAGAATGTATTTCCTCAGATTAGGAGACCAAAACTCTACGCAATACTCAAGGTGTGGTCTCACCAAGACCCTGTACAACTGCAGTAGAACCTCCCTGCTCCTATACTCAAATCCTTTTGCTATGAATGCTAACATACCATTCGCCTTCTTAACTGCCTGCTGCACCTGCATGCCTACTTTCAATAAATAAAATCAACACCCAGTCTGAAGAAGGGTTTCGGCCCGAAACGTCGCCTATTTCCTTCGCTCCATAGATGCTGCTGCACCCGCTGAGTTTCCCCAGCAATTTTGTGTACCTTCTGCCTACTTTCAATGACTGGTGTACCATGACACCCAGGTCTCGTTGCATCTCCCCCTTTCCTAATCGGCCACCATTCAGATAATAATCTACTTTCCTGTTTTTGTCACCAAAGTGGATAACCTCACATTTATCCACATTATACTGCATCTGCCATGCATTTGCCCACTCACCCAGCCTATCCAAGTCAACTTGCAGCCTCCTAACATCCTCCTCACAGCTAACACTGCCCCCCAGCTTCGTGTCATCCGCAAACTTGGAGATGTTGCATTCAATTCCCTCGTCCAAATCATTAATATATATCGTAAATAGCTGGGGTCCCAGAACTGAGCCTTGCGGTACCCCACTAGTCACTGCCAGCCATTGTGAAAATGACTCGTTTACTCCTACTCTTTGCTTCCTGTCTGCCAGCCAGTTCTCTATCCACATCAATACTGAACCCCCAATACCGTGTGCTTTAAGTTTGTATAATAATCTCTTATGTGGGACCTTGTCGAAAGCATTCTGGAAGTCCAGATATAACACATCCACTGGTTCTCCCTTATCCACTCTACTAGTTACATCCTCGAAAAATTCAATAAGGTTCATCAGACATGATTTACCCTTCATAAATCCATGCTGACTTTGTCCAATGATTTCACCACTTTCCAAATGTGCTGCTATCCCATATTTAATAACTGATTCTAGCAGTTTCCCCACTACCGACGTTAGACTAACTGGTCTGTAATTCCCCGTTTTCTCTCTCCTTCCCTTTTTAAAAAGTGGTGTTACATTAGCTACCCTCCAATCCTCAGGAACTACTCCAGAATCTAAAGAGTTTTGAAAAATTATCACTAATGCATCCACTATTTCTGGGGCTACTTCCTTAAGTATTCTAGGATACAGCCTATCTGGCCCTGGGGATTTATCGGCCTTTAATCCATTCAATTTACCTAACACCACTTCCTGGCTAACCTGGATTTCACTCAGTTCCTCCATCTCATTTGACCCCCGGTCCCCTGCTATTTCCGGCAGATTATTTATGTCTTCCTTAGTGAAGACAGAACCAAAGTAGTTATTCAATTGGTCTGCCACGTCCTTGTTCCCCATGATCAATTCACCCGTTTCTGACTGCAAGGGACCTACATTTGTTTTAACTAATTTTTTCTCTTCACATATCTATAAAAGCTTTTGCAGTCAGTTTTTATGTCCCCTTCCAGTTTTCTTTCATAATCTATTTTCCCTTTCCTCATTAAGCCCTTTGTCCGCCTCTGCTGGTCTCTGAATTTCTCCCAGTCCTCTGGTAGGCTGTTTTTTCTGGCTAATTTGTACGCTTCATCTTTTGTTTTGATACTATCCCTGATTTCCCTTGTTATCCACGGATGCACTACCTTCCCCGATTTATTTTTTTGCCAAACTGGGATGAACAATTGTTGTAGTTCATCCATGCAGTCTTTAAATGCCTTCCATTGCATATCCACCGTCAACCCATTAAGAATCAATCGCCAGTCTATCTTGGCCAATTCACGTCTCATGCCCTCAAAGTTACATTTCTTTAAGTTCAGGACCCTTGTTTCTGAATTAACGATGTCACTCTCCATTCTAATGAATAACTCAACCATATTATGGTCACTCTTGCCCAAGGGGCCACGCACAACAAGACTGCTTACTAACCCTTCCTCATTACTCAATACCCAGTCTAGAATAGCCTGCTCTCTCGTTGGTTCCTCTACATGTTGGTTTAGAAAACTATCCCGCATACATTCCAATAAATCCTCTTCCTCAGCACCCTTGCCAATTTGATTCACCCAATCTATATTTAGATTGAAGTCACCCATTATAACTGTTTTACCTTTGTTGCACACATTTCCAATTTCCTGTTTGATGCCATCCACAACTCCACTGCTACTGTTAGGTGGCCTGTACACAACTCCCACTAGCGTTTTCTGCCCCTTAGTGTTTCGCAGCTCTACCCATATCGATTCCACATCCTCAAAGCTAATGTCCTTCCTTTCTATTGCGTGAATCTGTTCTCTAACCAGCAACGCTACCCCACCTCCTTTCCTTTTCTGTCTATCCCTCCTGAATATTGAATATCCCTGGATGTTCAGCTCCCAGCCTTGGTCACTCTGGAGCCATGTCTCCGTGATCCCAGCTATATCATAGTCATTAATAGCAATCTGCACATTCAACTCATCCACCTTATTACGAATGCTCCTTGCATTGAGACACAAAGCCTTCAGGCTTGTTTTTACAACACTCTTACCCCTTATACTATTATGCTACAATGTGGCCTTTTTTGATTTTTGCCCTGAATTTGTCGGCCTGCGACTTTTACTTTTCCCCTTGCTACCTCCTGCTTCTACCCTCATTCTACACCCCTCTGTCTCTACGCTCACATATTTAAGAAACCCTTTCCCTTTAACTCCATCCTCCACTATCCCATTCGACACCCCACTCCCCCCCCCTTATTCAGTTTAAAACCACCCGTGCAGCAGTGGCAAACCTGCCTGCCAGAATTCTGGTCCCACACCTGTTAAGATGCAATCCGTCCCATTTGTACAGTTCCCCCTTACACCAAAACAGATCCCAGTGATCTAAGGATCTAAATCCCTGCCCCATGCACCAGTTCCTCAGCCACACGTTCACGTCCCGTATCTCGCTGTTACTGCTCTCGCCAGCACGAGGAACTGGAAGCAAACCGGAGATAACAACCCTGGAGGTCCTGCTTTTCAGCATTTTTCCGAGCTCTCTAAAGTCACGCTGCGGAATATTCATCCCCTTCTTTCCGACATCGTTTGTGCCGACATGCACTACCACTTCCGGATGTTCACCTTCGCCCTTGAGGATTTTCTGCACTCTGTCCGTGACATCCTGGATCCTGGCAACAGGAAGGCAGCACACCATCCTCGCATCCCGTCTGTTGCCGCAGAAACCCCTGTCCGTACCTCTCACAATGGAGTCTCCCATTACAATGGCGTTGCCTGCCTTAGGCCTTTTTGGTTTTGGCTCAACAGCCCTATTCGCATCGCAAGCCAGTCCGCCGCCCAGCCTAAACACCTCTTCTGTCCCGACCGCTTCTAAGTGGGTGAACCTGTTCACAAGAGGTACAACACCCGGGGACGTTGGCATTCCATGCTTCCCTCCCTTTCTCACCGTCTCCCACCTTCTCTCTTCCAGTACCTTAGGTGTAACAATCTTACTGTAGGACTTGTCGAGGAACGATTCCGTTTCTCGGACGAACCGGAGGTCATCCACTTGCTTCTCCAATTCCCCAACACGGTCCTTCAGGAGCTCTACCTGGATGCACTTCTCGCATTTGTAGCAGCCAGAGGCACCAGCGGTGTCCTTGACCTCCCACATACTGCAAGCATCGCACTGAATCAGCTTGCCTGACATCTCCTTCTTTCGTCTCTCCCTCTCAATCGTATTGCGTAGTCTCCTCCCCTCAGCTTCCTCGCCGAATACTCTCGAGCCAAAGACTCACACTTTACTCACAGGGCCGCTCACTCACAAGGCCACTCACTCACTGCCGCTCCCTAAGAGCAGTCTTGCTTAATTTGACTGATAAATCGCCTGATTTACCAATTCACAAACCAAATTCCTCAGTTCTCAACTGTTTTCCCAGCACTGACTCAGTTCTCTCCTCCCACTCGGGCTAGAGCCAATCAGTCTTATCTCTTGCTAAACTCCTCCTGCTGTTGCTCCCTAAACTACAGCAGTTCTGAGTCTGCTGCAAATGTTGGCTTGTGTGCTTTGGCTTGAAGTTGAAAGGCACTACTTTCTGCAAATGGCGGCTTGGGGATTTGGCTTGAAGTTAAAAGGTACTACTTACAGCAAATGGTGGTGTGGGTGCATTGGCTTGAAGTTGAAAGGCACTACTTACTGCAAATGGTGTCATGAAGTTGAAAGGCACTACTTTCTGCAAATGGCGGCTTGGGTATTTGGCTTGAAGTTAAAAGGCACTACTGCAAATGCACTTACTTTCTGTTTGCACTGTATATCGATTTTAGATAAAACGCTAACACTTACGGCTGTGATTTTTGGCCATCTTACTCAGTCCCCCCTCCGCTGAGCATGTGCAGGGAATTCTACCCATCAATTAAAGATAGAAGTGTTATTAGTGTTTAAAAAATGTCGAGAATCTCTATCCTGTCAATCACGCCCTGAAAGCCACACATTTTCCGGGTGGAGGGGTTATATAACCGGAAGTGTGGGTTCAAAGGTTCAAAGGTTTAAAGGTTATTTATTGGTCACATACACCTAGGTGTAGTGAAATGCTTCTTGCCAATGCAGCACATAAAGAAAGAATACAGACATAACATTAATAAGAGATTTAAACATAAAGAACATCCCCCCACAATGGCTCCCACCATGAGGGAAGGCGCAAAGTCCACTCCCCAACCCCAGTTCACCCATAGTCGAGCCAATTGAAGTCTCCACAGTTGCCTCTACGGAGGCCCGATGTTCCTGGCCGTCCTCGCCGGGTGATGTTGCTCCGGCGTCGGGAGAATCCTCACCGCGGCGTGGGACACCTGGAACGGCCGCTTCCGTACTGGAGGCCGCGGCTTCCAAAGCCGACAAGGCCGCGCCGGTTGGAGCTCCACTACTGGCGATCTCGTCGCGAGATCCCAGGCTCCCGGTGTACTGTTCGGCGCCGCCGCCGCAGCTGGCCGCTCTACAGTCCCGCAGCTCCGCGATGTTGTTCCCGGCGGTCTCAGCTCACCGGAGCTCCAGCGCGGCGACCCAGGCAAGGCATCGCCCGCTCCACGATAGCGCTCCAGCGCTGTGCCGCTGCCGAAGCCATGGTTCTGGGCGGTCCCCGTCAGGAAACGCCGCTCCAGGCCCGCTGGTAGGCCGCGAGGACGGGTCGAAGCTGCAGCCCGGAGAAAAGCTGCCTCTCCGACCAGGTAGGGACCCTGAAAGGCAGTTTCCCCCTTGCTCCCCCCAACCCCCACATAAAAATGTCTAGACCTCCAGAAACAAAAACACTTTAACTAACTAAAAATTTAAAAAAAGAGATGAAAAGACGGACAGCTGCTGCCATACACAGGACAGCGCCCCCTAGCTCTTTTTAGATAGGCACATTATTTAGATAGGCACATTATTTAGATAGGCACATTATTTAGATAGGCACATTATTTAGATAGGCACATTATTTAGATAGGCACGTTATTTAGATAGGCACATTATTTAGATAGGCACGTTATTTAGATAGGCACATTATTTAGATAGGTACATTATTTAGATAGGCACATTATTTAAATAGGCACATTATTTAGATTGGCACATTATTTAGATAGGTACATTATTTAGATAGGCACATTATTTAGATAGGCACATTATTTAGATAGGCACATTATTTAGATAGGCACATTATTTAGATAGGCACATTATTTAGATAGGTACATTATTTAGATAGGCACATTAATATGCAGGGAACGGAGAGATTTGGATCATGAGCAGGCAAAAGGAATTAGTATAAATTAGCATCATGATCAACATCGACATTATGGGCCAAAGGGGCCTATTTCTGTGGTATCCGGACGTGGCGTCGAAGGACGAGAGGTCGAAGCCAAATAACCGAATGGAAACAAAACCGACTCGCCAAATAACCGAACGTGTACGAAGCGGAAACTCCAATAAACCGAAAGAATGCGTCGCCTAAAAGCCAACGAACCGAATGTCCGCTCTGCTGAAACGTCAAATAATGGACATGACGTCTCCGGGGGTTGGGACTTGTCAGCAATTGTTCCAGACCCCCCGCGTCCATCACATCACTGGCCGGTGGAGACGGGAGGGTGGGGGTCATTTTCACACACAAGCCATTATTTGACTTTTCGGCAGAGCGGTCATTCGGTTATTTGGCTTGTAGGTCACGCAGCCATTCGGTTATTTGGCGTTTCAGCTTCGTTTCCATTCGGTTATTTGGCGTTTCAGCTACGTTTCCTTTCGGTTATTTGGCGTTTCAGCTTCGTTTCCATTCGATTATTTGGCGTTTTAGCTTCGTTTCCATTCGGTTATTTAGCGTTTCAACTTCGTTTCCATTCGGTTATTTGGCGTTTCAGCTACGTTTCCATTCGGTTATTTGGCGTTTCAGCTACGTTTCCATTCGGTTATTTGTCTTCGACTTCTTTGCTTCAGATTCTCATCCTTCGATGCCACGTCCACACACTATGTCTGTGCTGCACTGTTCGATACAAGACACTAAAATACAGATTGTCATCACTCTACTATGTTCTGTGAACAGCCATTTTCTCAATGTCAGAGACAGCCCGCCATTGGTATCTGATATATTGAAAAGCTCATGAAAGTCTCACCCTGTTCATCCTCCACAAGCAACAAATTAGTCCAAGAGCAACGGCCAGTTTAATCACCAAGTAGCCCAGAACTATGATGATCCTAATGTCTGTGAAGGACGAAATGTCTAATGATCCTGTGAAGGACAAAATTGACATTTTAATTTCCTTTCTCCACCGTGTTTCATAATTAAATACTCCTGTCTGTGATGTGACAACATTCTGAATTAGACACTGGGACACAGTGAGAAATATTTGTGCCACGTCTAATCCAGGGTACCTTTTATTTCGTGTCCATAACATCTGAGTACTTCTGTTTGATATTTTCTGCTTCATTACTTTTGGAACATTGTGAATATGTTTTGGGTCTGAATATACACAAAATAGGTTGATCCATTATCTAAACTGATGTCAACCAGGTGTCTACACAAGAGGGCGTGGATACAGATTCACAGCTGAGACTCTGCAGGATCTGAATTCTTACTCTGGGCCGTATTGCCTGAGGAGCTAATATGGTCATAGAGTGATGCAGTGTGGAAACAAATCTGTCAGCCCAACTTACATGTCCCAGTTACACTAGTCCCACCTCCCCCAAGCTTGGTCCATATCCCTACAAACCTGTTCTATCCATTACCCAGTGAGGTGTGAGAGGCATGTCTCATTCACTTGGGTTTATTTAAATAAATGTCCATTTTATAAAGGTGTAATCTTGCTTCAATGTTACCCTCATGTATGGGTTTGAAAGATCTGTGTTTCTGTAACATGTAAACACAAAATACTTCATATTTGTTGTTGCTTTATTCACTGATATAACATTACGCCATCAATTGACGGGCTCCAGTGAAGTTACACTTTGATCTGTAGCATTGGGTATTGATGGAAATATGGGAGACTTTGAGATAAATGGTTTTATTTATGATTATACAGGGAAAAGGGGTGGAAGTTTGCAACTTTCACGTGGTCCGCCCTGTTTCAACTAATGCAATCAACTTGACGTGCACAAACGGAAGACCAAATAGAACAAGTTGTCCAACAACTTTAGGCTGTGCACGCCACACGCAAGAAGAAGAAGATACAGGGAAAAGTATAATAATATTCCAGCAGTAGTTGAAGGTTGTTATTGTTCCTTGTGAAATCTGCGGTTAGAATTTTGTTTGGAACTGCCTCTAATATCAAGTATTTCATACAGTCGAGGTACAACTATATTCCCCTTTCAAATGTACACAAAATTGCTGGAGAAACTCAGCGGGTGCAGCAGCATCTATGGAGCGAAGGAAATATGTGACGTTTCGAGTCGAAACCCTTCTTCAGACTGATGGGCGGTGGGGGGGAGAAGGAAGGAAAAAGGGAGGAGGAGGAGCCCGAGGGCGGGGGGATGGGAGGAGACAGCTCGGGGGTTAAGAAAGGGGAGGAGACAGCAAGGGCTAGCAAAATTGGGGGAATTCAATGTTCATGCCAACCGGACGCAAACAACCCAGGCGGAATATGAGGTGCTGTTCCTCCAATTTCCGGTGTTGCTCACTCTGGCAATGGAGGAGACCCAGGACAAAGAGGTCGGATTGGGAATGGGAGGGGGAGTTGAAGTGCTGGGCCACCGGGAGTTCAGGTAGGTTATTGCGGACCGAGCGGAGGTGTTCGGCGAAACGATCGCCTAACCTCCGTTTAGTCTCCCCGATGTAAATCAGCTGACATCTAGAGCAGCGGATGCAGTAGATGAGGTTGGAGGAGATACAGGTGAACCTTTGTCGCACCTGGAACGACTGCTTGGGTCCTTGAATGGAGTCGAGGGGGGAGGTGAAGGGACAGGTGTTGTATTTCTTGCGGTTGCAACGGAAAGTGCCCGGGGAGGGGGTGGTACGGGAGGGAAGGGAAGAATTGACGAGGGAGTTGCGGAGCGAGCGGTCTTTGCGGAAGGCAGACATGGGGGGAGATGGGAAGTTGTGGCGAGTGGTGTGTTCACGTTGGAGGTGGCAAAAATGGCGGAGGATGATTTGTTGTATTTGCCGGCTGGTGGGGTGAAAGGTGAGGACCAGAGGGACTCTGCCCTTGTTGCGAGTGCGGGGATGGGGAGAGAGAGCAGTGTTGCGGGGTATGGATGAGACCCTGGTGCGAGCCTCATCTATGGTGGTGGAGGGGAATCCCCGTTTCCTGAAGAACGAGGACATTTCCGATGCCCAGGTATGGAATGTCTCATCCTGGGAACAGATGCGGCGTAGGCGGAGGAATTGGGAGTAGGGGATGGATTCTTTACAGGGGGCAGGGTGGGAAGACATGTAGTCCAGATAGCCATGTGAGTCAGTTGGTTTGTAGTGTATGTCGGTCAGAAGTCTGTCCCCTGCGATGGAGATGGTGAGGTCAAGGAATGGTTGGGAAGTGTCGGAAATGGTCCAGGTGTATTGGAGTGCCGGATGGAAGTTGGTGGTGAAGTGGATGAAGTCAGTCAGTTGTGTGTGGGTGCAGGAGGTGGCCGCAAAGCAGTCGTCAATGTAACGGAGGTAGAGGTCGGGGATGGGGCCCTGGTACGTCTCGAACAAGGATTGTTCGACGTACCCGACAAAGAGGGAAGCGTAGCTGGGGCCCATGCGTGTGCCCATAGCTACGCCTTGTGTTTGGAGGAAATGGGAGGAGTCAAACGTAAAGTTGTTGAGGTTGAGGACCAACTCGGCTAGGCG
Organism: Amblyraja radiata; assembly: GCF_010909765.2. NCBI lineage: Eukaryota > Metazoa > Chordata > Chondrichthyes > Rajiformes > Rajidae > Amblyraja > Amblyraja radiata. The sequence continues at coordinate 14,317 of NW_022630785.1, read as the reverse complement.
GAGGAGAGTGTCAGTGGCTGGGTATAGGTTGCTCCTCTGGTCGAGGAAGAACCGGAGGGCTTTGAGGCCATCCTGGTGGGGGATGGAGGTGTAGAGTGACTGGACGCCCATGGTGAAGATGAGGGGGTGAGTTTCTGCAGAATGGAATGCGTGGAGGCGGCGGAGAGTGTCTGAGGTGTCAAGAACATAGGTGGGAAGGGATTTGACCAAGGGGGATAGTATGGAGTCAAGGTATGTGGAGATGAGTTCGGTGGGGCACGAACAGGCAGAGACAATGGGTCTGACGGGAGAGCCGGGTTTGTGGATTTTATGGAGAAGGTAAAAACGGGCCGTGTGGGGCTGGGAAACGATGAGGTTACATAGATACATAGATACATAGAAAATAGGTGCAGGAGTAGGCCATTCGGCCCTTCGAGCCTGCCCGCCATTCAATATGATCATGGCTGATCATCCAACTCAGTATCCTGTACCTGCCTTCTCTCCATACCCCCTGAACCCTTTAGCCACAAGGGCCACATCTAACTCCCTCTTAAATATAGCCAATGAACTGGCCTCAACTACCCTCTGTGGCAGAGAGTTCCAGAGATTCACCACTCTCTGTGTGAAAACGTTTCTTCTCATCTCGGTCCTAAAGGATTTCTCCCTTATCCTCAAGCTGTGACCCCTTGTCCTGGACTTCCCCAACATCGGGAACAATCTTCCTGCATCTAGCCTGTCCAACCCCATAAGAATTTTGTACGTTTCTATAACATCCCCTCTCAATCTCCTAAATTCTAGCGAGTATAAGCCAAGTCTATCCAGTCTTTCTTCATATGAAAGACCTGACATCCCAGGAATCAGTCTGGTGAACCTTCTCTGCACTCCCTCTATGGCTATAATGTCCTTCCTCAGATTTGGAGACCAAAACTGTACGCAATACTCCAGGTGTGGTCTCACCAAGACCCTGTACAACTGCAGTAGAACCTCCCTGCTCCTATGCTCAAATCCTTTTGCTATGAAAGCTAACATACCATTCGCTTTCTTCACTGCCTGCTGCACCTGCATGCCTACTTTCAATGACTGGTGTACCATGACACCCAGGTCTCGCTGCATCTTCCCTTTTCCTAATCGGCCACCATTTAGATAATAGTCTGCTTTCCTGTTTTTGCCACCAAAGTGGATAACCTCACATTTATCCACATTATACTGCATCTGCCAAACATTTGCCCACTCACCCAGCCTATCCAAGTCACCTTGCAGTCTCCTAGCATCCTCCTCACAGCTAACACTGCCCCCCAGCTTAGTGTCATCCGCAAACTTGGAGATGTTGCCTTCAATTCCCTCATCCAGATCATTAATATAAATTGTAAATAGCTGGGGTCCCAGCACTGAGCCTTGCGGTACCCCACTAGTCACTGCCTGCCATTGTGAAAATGACCCGTTTACTCCTACTCTTTGCTTCCTGTTTGCCAGACAGTTCTCTATCCACATCAATACTGAACCCCCAATACCGTGTGCTTTAAGTTTGTATACTAATCTCTTATGTGGGACATTGTCGAAAGCCTTCTGAAAGTCCAGATACAACACATCCACTGGTTCTCCCCTATCCACTCTACTAGTTACATCCTCGAAAAATTCTATAAGATTCGTCAGACATGATTTACCTTTCGTAAATCCATGCTGACTTTGTCCAATGATTTCACCACTTTCCAAATGTGCTGCTATCCCATCTTTAATAACAGACTCAAGCAGTTTCCCCACTACCGATATTAGACTAACTGGTCTGTAATTCCCCGTTTTCTCTCTCCCTCCCTTCTTAACAAGTGAGGTTACGTTTGCTACCCTCCAATCCTCAGGAACTACTCCAGAATCTGAAGAGTTTTGAAAAATTATCACTAATGCATCCACTATTTCTGGACCTACTTCCTTAAGTACTCTGGGATGCAGCCTATCTGGCCCTGGTGATTTATCGTCCTTTAATCCATTCAATTTACCCAACACCACTTCCCGACTAACCTGGATTTCACTCAGTTCCTCTATCTCCTTTGACCCGCGGTCCCCTGCTATTTCCGGCAGATTATTTATGTCTTCCTTAGTGAAGACGGAACCAAAGTAGTTATTCAATTGGTCCGCCATATCCTTGTTCCCCATGATCAACTCACCTGTTTCTGACTGCAAGGGACCTACATTTGTTTTAACTAATCTCTTTCTCTTCACATATCTATAAAAACTTTTGCAGTCAGTTTTTATGTTCCCTGCCAGTTTTCTTTCTTAATCTATTTTCCCTTTCCTAATTAAGCCCTTTGTCCTCCTCCGCTGGTCTCTGAATTTCTCCCAGTCCTCTGGTATGCTGCTTTTTCTGGCTAATTTGTACGCATCATCTTTTGCTTTGATACCATCCCTGATTTCCCTTGTTATCCACGGATGCACTACCTTCCCTGATTTATTCTTTTGCCAAACTGGGATGAACAATTTTTTTAGTTCATCCGTGCAGTCTTTAAATACCTTCCATTGCATATCCACCGTCAACCCTTTTAGAACTAATTGCCAGTCAATCTTGGCCAATTCACGTCTCATACCCTCAAGCTTACCTTTCTTTAAGTTCAGAACCGTTGTTTCTGAATTAACAATGTCACTCTCCATCCTAATGAAGAACTCAACCATATTATGGTCACTCTTTTGTGACCATAAAGGTTGGAGGCTCAGTCGGGTAGGGCGTGGGAATTGATGAAGTCGGTGATGGTGCTAGAGATGGTGGCCTGGTGCTCGTCAGTGGGGTCATGGTCCAAGGGTAAGTAGGAGGAGGTGTCCAAGAGTTGGCGCGTGGCCTCAGCTTTGTAGAGATCGACGCGCCAGACTACCACGGCACCTCCCTTGTCGGCTGGTTTGACACAAGAAAGACATTCTTGCCAATCTGGGTTTTTGCGGAGTGATTCAATGGCAGTGCGTTTAGGGGGGGGGAGATTAGAGTGAGACAGGGGAGTGGAGAAGTTGAGGCGGTTGATGTTTCGACGGCAGTTTTGGATAAAGAGTTCCAGAGCCGGGACTTTACGAGAGGGGGGTTCCCCGAGGAGGGGGTGCGTTGGAGACGGGGAAGAGGGGTCATCATTGGGGGGTGAGGACTCCTTCCCATGGAAGTGCGCTGTGAGGCGGAGGGGACGGTAGAAGAGCTCCAAGTCATGGTAGGCGCGGAACTCATTGAGATGGGGACGGAGGGGAACAAAGGTGAGACCTCTGCTGATGACAGGCCGTTCGGTGGGGGAGAGGGGGAGGTCGGGGGAGGGATGATGAACACCCGGCAGGGATGGGAGTTGGGGCCAGAGGAAGGCAGGTGGGTGGACTGGGGACGGCGCGATGTGTAGGAGGGGGCTGTGGGTTGCTGGAGGGGGGTGGAGTGGCGCGGGTCACCGGGCCCGATGGTCGGAGTCCCGTGGCAGTTGAGTCGGGGTCCGCGGGTGGATGGTCGGCTGAGCGGCGGCGAGATGAGTCGGGTGCGTTGCGGCGGCGATGTTGGGGGAGCCCCGGTCTGGCGGCGAGGTCGGGTGGGTCGGGTCCGGCGGCGAGGCCGGGTGGGTCGGGTCCGGCGGCGAGGCCGGGTGGGTCGGGTCCGCCGGCGATGTTAGGTGGGTCGGGTCCGGCGGCGATGTTGGGTGGGTCGGGTCCAGCGGCGGTGCCCGGTAGGTCGGGTCCAGCGGCGATGTCCTGTAGGTCGTGTCCGGCTGCGGTGTGCTGTAGGTCGGGTACGGCGGCGATGTTGGGTGGGTCGGGTCCGGCGGCGGTGTTGGGCAGGTCGGGTCCGGCGGCGGTGTCCTGTAGGTCGGGTCCAGCGGCGGTGTTGGGCATGTCGGGTCCGGCGGCGGTGCCCGGTAGGTCGGGTCCGGCGGCGATGTTGGGTAGGTCGGGTCCAGCGGCGGTGTTGGGTAGGTCGGGTCCGGCGGCGGTGTAGGGTAGGTCGGGTCCAGCGGCGGTGCCCGGTAGGTCGGGTCCAGCGGCGATGTTGGGTGGGTCGGGTCCGATGTGTAGGAGGGGGCTGTGGGTTGCTGGAGTGGGGTGGAGTGGCGCGGGTCACCGGGCCCGATGGTCGGAGTCCCGTGGCAGTTGAGTCGGGGTCCGCGGGTGGATGGTCGGCGGAGCGGCGGCGAGATGAGTCGGGTGCGTTGCGGCGGCAATGTTGGGGGAGCCCCGGTCTGGCGGCGAGGTCGGGTGGGTCGGGTCCGGCGGCGAGGCCGGGTGGGTCGGGTCCGGCGGCGAGGCCGGGTGGGTCGGGTCCGGCGGCGATGTTAGGTGGGTCGGGTCCGGCGGAGATGTTGGGTGGGTCGGGTCCAGCGGCGGTGCCCGGTAGGTCGGGTCCAGCGGCGGTGTCCTGTAGGTCGTGTCCGGCTGCGGTGTGCTGTAGGTCGGGTCCGGCGGCGATGTTGGGTGGGTCGGGTCCGGCGGCGGTGTTGGGTAGGTCGGGTCCGGCGGCGGAGTCCTGTAGGTCGGGTCCAGCGGCGGTGTTGGGCATGTCGGGTCCGGCGGTGGTGCCCGTAGGTCGGGTCCAGCGGCGGTGCCCGGTAGGTCGGGTCCGGCGGCGATGTTGGGTAGGTCGGGTCCAGCGGCGGTGTTGGGTAGGTCGGGTCCGGCGGCGGTGTTGGGTAGGGCGGGTCCAGCGGCGGTGCCCGGTAGGTCGGGTCCAGCGGCGATGTTGGGTGGGTCGGGTCCAGCGGCGGTGTTGGGTGGGTCGGGTCCAGCGGCGGTGTTGGGTGGGTCGGGTCCAGCGGCGGTGCCCGGTAGGTCGGGTCCGGCGGCGGTGTTGGGTAGGTCGGGTCCAGCGGCGGTGTTGGGTAGGTCGGGTCCGGGGGCGGTGTTGGGTGGGTCGGGTCCAGCGGCGGAGCCCGGTAGGTCGGGTCCGGCGGCGGTGTTGGGTAGGTCGGGTCCAGCGGCGGTGCCCGGTAGGTCGGGTCCGGGAGCGGTGTTGGGTGGGTCGGGTCCAGCGGCGGTGCCCGGTAGGTCGGGTCCAGCGGCGGTGTTGGGTAGGTCAGGTCCGGCGGCGGTGTTGGGTGGGTCGGGTTCAGCGGCGGTACCCGGCAGGTCGGGTCCAGCGGCGGTGTTGGGTAGGTCGGGTCCAGCGGCGGTGCCCGGTAGGTCAGGTCCGTGGGCGGTGTTGGGTAGGTTGGGTCCAGCGGCGGTGCCCGGTAGGTCGGGTCCAGCGGCGGTGTTGGGTAGGTCAGGTCCGGCGGCGGTGTCCTGTAGGTCGGGTCCAGCGGCAGTACCCGGCAGGTCGGGTCCTGCGGCGGTGTCCGGTAGGTCGGGTCCGGCGGCGGTGTCCGGTAGGTTAGGTCCAGCGGCGGTGTCCTGTAGGTCGGGTCCAGCGGCGGTGCCCGGTAGGTCGGGTCCAGCGGCGGTGCCCGGTAGGTCGGGTCCAGCGGCGGTGTCCTGTAGGTCGGGTCCAGCGTCGGTGCCCGGTAGGTCGGGTCCGGCGGCGGTGTTGGGTAGGTCGGGTCCAGCGGCGGTGCCCGGTAGGTCGGGTCCAGCGGCGGTGTTGGGTGGGTCGGGTCCAGCGGCGGTGCCCGGTAGGTCGGGTCCAGCGGCGGTGTTGGATAGGTCAGGTCCGGCGGCGGTGTTGGGTGGGTCGGGTTCAGCGGCGGTACCCGGCAGGTCGGGTCCAGCGGCGGTGTTGGGTAGGTCGGGTTCAGCGGCGGTACCCGGCAGGTCGGGTCCAGCGGCGGTGTTGGGTAGGTCGGGTCCAGCGGCGGTGTCCGGTAGGTCGGGTCCAGCGGCGGTGTTGGGTAGGTCAGGTGCGGCGGCGGTGTCCTGTAGGTCGGGTCCAGCGGCGGTAACCGGCAGGTCGGGCCCGGCGGCGGTGTCCGGTAGGTCGGGTCCGGCGGCGGTGTCCGGTAGGTTAGGTCCAGCGGCAGTGTCCCTGTAGGTCGGGTCCAGCGTTGGTGCCCGGTAGGTCGGGTCCAGCGGCGGTGCCCGGTAGGTCGGGTCCAGCGGCGGTGTCCTGTAGGTCGGGTCCAGCGGCGGTGCCCGGTAGGTCGGGTCCGGCGGCGGTGTTGGGTAGGTCGGGTCCAGCGGCGGTGCCCGGTAGGTCGGGTCCAGCGGCGGTGTTGGGTGGGTCGGGTCCAGCGGCGGTGCCCGGTAGGTCGGGTCCAGCGGCGGTATTGGGTAGGTCAGGTCCGGCGGCGGTGTTGGGTGGGTCGGGTTCAGCGGCGGTACCCGGCAGGTCGGGTCCAGCGGCGGTGTTGGGTAGGTCGGGTTCAGCGGCGGTACCCGGCAGGTCGGGTCCAGCGGCGGTGTTGGGTAGGTCGGGTCCAGCGGCGGTGCCCGGTAGGTCGGGTCCGTGGGCGGTGTTGGGTAGGTTGGGTCCAGCGGCGGTGTCCGGTAGGTCGGGTCCGGCGGCGGTGTCCGGTAGGTCGGGTCCGGCGGCGGTGTCCGGTAGGTCAGGTCCAGCGGCGGTGTCCTGTAGGTCGGGTCCAGCGGCGGTGCCCGGTAGGTCGGGTCCAGCGGCGGTGCCCGGTAGGTCGGGTCCAGCGGCGGTGTCCTGTAGGTCGGGTCCAGCGGCGGTGCCCGGTAGGTCGGGTCCGGCGGCGGTGTTGGGTGGGTCGGGTTCAGCGGCGGTACCCGGCAGGTCGGGTCCAGCGGCGGTGTTGGGTAGGTCGGGTTCAGCGGCGGTCTCCGGCAGGTCGGGTCCAGCGGCGGTGTTGGGTAGGTCGGGTCCAGCGGCGGTGCCCGGTAGGTCGGGTCCGTGGGCGGTGTTGAGTAGGTTGGGTCCAGCGGCGGTGTCCGGTAGGTCGGGTCCGGCGGCGGTGTCCGGTAGGTCGGGTCCGGCGGCGGTGTCCGGTAGGTTAGGTCCAGCGGCGGTGTCCTGTAGGTCGGGTCCAGCGGCTGTGCCCGGTAGGTCGGGTCCAGCGGCGGTGCCCGGTAGGTCGGGTCCAGCGGCGGTGTCCTGTAGGTCGGGTCCAGCGGCGGTGCCCGGTAGGTCGGGTCCGGCGGCGGTGTTGGGTAGGTCGGGTCCAGCGGCGGTGCCCGGTAGGTCGGGTCCAGCGGCGGTGTTAGGTGGGTCGGGTCCAGCGGCGGTGCCCGGTAGGTCGGGTCCAGCGGCGGTGTTGGGTAGGTCAGGTCCGGCGGCGGTGTTGGGTGGGTCGGGTTCAGCGGCGGTACCCGGCAGGTCGGGTCCAGCGGCGGTGTTGGGTAGGTCGGGTTCAGCGGCGGTACCCGGCAGGTCGGGTCCAGCGGCGGTGTTGGGTAGGTCGGGTCCAGCGGCGGTGCCCGGTAGGTCGGGTCCGTGGGCGGTGTTGGGTAGGTTGGGTCCAGCGGCGGTGTCCGGTAGGTCGGGTCCGGCGGCGGTGTCCGGTAGGTCGGGTCCGGCGGCGGTGTCCGGTAGGTTAGGTCCAGCGGCGGTGTCCTGTAGGTCGGGTCCAGCGGCGGTGCCCGGTAGGTCGGGTCCAGCGGCGGTGCCCGGTAGGTCGGGTCCAGCGGCGGTGTCCTGTAGGTCGGGTCCAGCGGCGGTGCCCGGTAGGTCGGGTCCGGCGGCGGTGTTGGGAAGGTCGGGTCCGGCGGCGGTGTTGGGTAGGTCGGGTCCAGCGGCGGTGCCCGGTAGGTTAGGTCCAGCGGTGGTGTTGCGTAGGTCGGGTCCAGCGGCGGTGCCCGGTTGGGCGGGTCCGGCGGCGGTGTTGGGTAGGTCGGGCCCGGCGACGTTGTCCTGTAGGTCGGGTCTAGCGGCAATGCCCGGTAGGTCGGGTCCAGCGGCGATGTTGGGAAGGTCGGGTCCAGCGGCGATGTTGGATAGGTCGGCTCTAGCGGCAGTGCCCGGTAGGTAGGGTCCAGCGGCGATGTTGGGTAGGTCGGGTCCGGCGGCGGTGTTGGGTAGGTCGGGTCCAGCGGCGATGTTGGGTAGGTCGGGTCCAGCGGCGGTGTTGGGTAGGTCGGGTCCAGCGGCGGTGTTGGGTAGGTCGGGTCTAGCGGCAGTGCCCAGTAGGTAGGGTCCAGCGGCGATGTTGGGTAGGTCGAGTCCAGCGGCGATGTTGGGTAGGTCGGGTCCAGCGGCGATGTTGGGTAGGTCGGGTCCAGCGGCGGTGTTGGGTAGGTCGGGTCCAGCGGCGGTGTTGGGTAGGTCGGGTCCGGCGGCGATATTGGATAGGTTGGGTCCGGCGGCGGTGCCCGGTAGGTCGGGTCCGGCGGCGGTGTCCGGTAGGTCGTGTCCGGCGGCGGTGTCCGGTAGGTCGGGTCCGGCGGCGGTGTCCGGTAGGTCGGGTCCAGCGGCGATGTTGGGTAGGTCGGGTCCAGCGGCGGTGTTGGGTAGGTCGGGTCCGGCGGCGATGTTGGATAGGTTGGGTCCGGCGGCGGTGCCCGGTAGGTCGGGTCCAGCGGCGGTGTTGGGTAGGTCGGGTCCAGCGGCGATGTTAGGTAGGTTGGGTCCGGCGGCGGTGTTGGGTAGGTCGGGTCCGGCGGCGATGTTGGATAGGTTGGGTCCGGCGGCGGTGCCCGGTAGGTCGGGTCCGGCGGCGGTGTTGGGTAGGTCGGGTCCAGCGGCGGTGTTGGGTAGGTTGGGTCCGGCGGCGGTGTTGGGTAGGTCGGGTCCGGCGGCGATGTTGGATAGGTTGGGTCCGGCGGCGGTACCCGGTAGGTCGGGTCCGGCGGCGGTGTTGGGTAGGTCGGGTCCAGCGGCGGTGCCCGGTAGGTCGGGTCCAGCGGCGATGTTGGGTAGGTCGGGTCCAGCGGCGATGTTGGGTAGGTCGGGTCCAGCGGCGATGTTGGGTAGGTCGGGTCCAGCGGCGATGTTGGGTAGGTCGGGTCCGGTCGGGTTTGTGTGGTGGTGAATGTTCTCCCGATCTTCTACAAGTCTAAGATAGAGACCATATTGAACGGTTGCCACAGGGTCTGGTTCGGCACTTCGAAAGCCGAGGAATGTAGGAGATTAAACAACGTGGTGGTCATCGACCTGTCCTATCCATCATCTATGTGTCTATGTTTCTAAGAAAGCGAATGGTATGTTAGCATCCATAGCAAAAGGATTTGAGTATAGGAGCAGGGAGGTTCCACTGCAGTTGTACAGGGTCTTGGCGAGACCACACCTGGAGTATTGTGTACAGTTTTGCCTCCTAATCTGAGGAAATACATTCTTGCCATAGAGGGAGTACAGAGAAGGTTCTCCAGACGGATGCCTGGGATGTCAGGACTTTCATATGAAGAAAGACTGGCTAGACTTGGCTTGTACTCGCTAGAATTTGGAAGATTGAGGGGGGATCTTATAGAAACTTACAGCATTCTTAAGGGGTTGGACAGGCTAGATGCAGGAAGATTGTTCCCGATGTTGGGGAAGTCCAGAACAAGGGGCCACACAGTTTAAGGATAAAGGGTAAGTCTTTTAGGACCGTGGTGAGAAAGTCATTTTTCACACAGAGAGTGGTGAATGTGTGGAATTCTCTGCCACAGAAGGTAGTTGAGGCCACAGTTCATTGGCTATATTTAAGAGGGAGTTAGATGTGGCCCTTGTGGCTAAAGGGATTAGGGAGTATGGAGAGAAGTCAGGTACAGGATACTGAGTTGGATGATCAGCCATGATCATATTGAATGGCGGTGCAGTCTCGAAGGGCAGAATGGCCTCTACTCCTGCACCTATTTTCTATGTTTCTATGTTTCTATCTTTCAAGATGTCAGATTAAATGAATGAAGATTCCCGAAATGCACTCGTCAATGGAAACGAATAAACTGAACATTGGGATTTCAGGCGACTGCTCACGATTATCGAGATTGCGGAGAGATGGTGCGGATTCTACCAGGCCTGTAGATTGCTCCCTCCCCCGGCACTAACTGTCCACTAGACAGAACATATAGACTGGATATCATCACCCATGATGACTGGTGCCCTTTCCGTGAGGGGGTGAGGCACTTGGTGCCCGGCTGGACACAAAAGAGTTAACAGTAGATGTTTGTTCAGTGAGTGTTATTAACGTCAGTCTACACGGAGCCCGGTTGTGTCACCCACCCACTGGAGATTTCCCAGTTCCCAATATAAACCATTCCTGTTGTTGCTGGGATATGTGAGTGTTGGTGAGATCATCCCGCCCGTCACCGACAGACAGACAGAGAGCAGCAGCTCCATCCATCCACAGAGGGAGAAAACCCATTGGGAATCTATCTGTGGACAATAAAGTGGGATGTTAGATGGATGTTTCGGAATCCGGGAATATTAGAGAGTGAAGTGAATGTCACCGAGTGTAATCGGGGAACAGTGCGAGAGTGCGTGCGGTGTTACACAAATGGATCGGTCTGTGAAAACGGTAGACTGGGAAGTTACCGCCATGGAGAAGGGAGTCTTCTCTTATGCTGACTTATTATCATATCCTGGGTTCAGCTTAAGTACTCGAATCTACTTTGCACTCCTGGTTATACAGCCTGTCCTTTAACCCGTGCTAGCCCTTGTTGCTCTTCCAGGTAAGTCCCCGTCCAAATTCCCGCGCAACAGCAGGCGAGAAACGGCAGTGACGGGATCCGGTATAAATGTCTGTAGCTCGGACAATCCATGACGTACGTGTCCCTTGAAGAAATCTTCCACAGAGTAATGGGTAATGTGTTGATGCTGCCTGTTTGTGGGGATCAGAGGTTTATCACTATGAAGTTGAAATGATTTGAGTCTAGGAGCAGGGAGGTTCTACTGCAGTTGTACAGGGTCTTGGTGAGACCACACCTGGAGTATTTCGTACAGTTCTGGTCTCCTAATCTGAGGAAAGACATTCTTGCCATAGAGGGAGTACAGAGAAGGTTCACCAGACTGATTCCTGGGATGTCAGGACTTTCACATGAAGAAAGACTGGATAGACTCGGCTTGTACTCGCTAGAATTTAGAAGATTGAGGGGGGGATCTTATAGAAACTTACAAAATTCTTAAGTGGTTGGACAGGCTAGATGCAGGAAGATTATTCCCGATGCTGGGGAAGTTCAGAACAAGGGGTCACACACAGTTTAGGGATAAGGGGTTAGTCTTTGAGGACCGAGATGAGAATTTTTTTTTCATACACAGAGAGTGGTGAATCTGTGGAATTCTCTTCCACAGAAGGTAGTTGAGGCCAGTTCATTGGCTGTATTTAAGAGGGAGTTAGATGTGGCCCTTGTGGCTAAAGGGATCAGGGGGTATGGAGAGAAGGCAGGTACAGGATACTGAGTTGGATGATCAGCCATGATCATATTGAATGGCGAATGGTGCAGGCTCGAAGGGACGAATGGCCTCTACTCCTGCACCTATTGTCTATGTTTCTATGTTTCTATATTCCTCCTTATCTCCTTCCTGAAGGAACGGCCTTTTAATTGCGAGGATGTGACCTCTGGTCCTAGACTCTCCCACTAGTGGAAAGATTCTCTGTGTGGACTTGTGTTCTAATTTTGTCCTAAAGTCTATGTTTATTAAATACGCGAGTTGGTTCTGCAACCCGTCCGCCTTGCAGAATTGATGTGTACATTCTGTGTGAGTATGCGTCACCCACCTGTGTTTATGTCGGCGGTTTCAGTCTATCTTTCTTACCATGCTGCTGTAAGCAAGATTGTCTAATGTACCATCACCTCCCTTGCACCGATGCAGATGGCAATAAAGTCCCTGAACTCCTTCCTTCGCTCACTTCCCTCGCTCGCTCATACCTACTCTGCTCTATAATCTTTGATTCACTCACAGTGAAGCAAAGAGCTAAACTCCCATGGTGAAGTGAGAAATGGTCAGACACAGATCTGATTCTTTATCCCAACCCTCCTAACTGCAGCTTCTCATCTGTTTAGTAATCGAGCAGATGCAGAATAATGTATTTCCTTCAGTAGTTACTACTAGACAGCCTCGTTAGACAATCTTCTACAATCCCAGAACGGGATTGTGCATTTGATTTGCCCCTCGCCTCGATGAATCTGCCGAGTTTGCTTTGTCCGCTGGCTGTGTGTCATGTCTCTGTTTACTTCCCTCCCTCCTCACAGTGAACACGCTGACCATTGTGGTCCTGTCCCGGGGAAAGTGCGGTCTCTCCACTGGTGTCACTCGCTACCTGATGGCCATGGCAGCGGCCGATCTACTGGTCATTATTTTCGACCTGATAATGAGGCACATTCCCATTGTTTACATTGAAGCATTTCTGTTCCTGTTGGATGTCCCAGTGTGTAATATCCACGCCTTCTTCCTTTACGCCGTCACCGACTGTTCTGTCTGGTTCACCGTCACCTTCACCTTTGATCGATTTGTGGCCATTTGTTGCCAGAAGCTGAAAACAAACTATTGCACCGAGAGAACAGCGGCTGTGGTTCTGGGGACAGTGACCGCGCTGAGCTGTTTAAAGAACAGCTTCTGGTATTTTATGTTGAGCGGTGGGTACAGGCTATTTAATGACCTCTGGTTTTGTGGGGCAAGATCCGGTGTTCTTCGCTCACTGTCCTGGGTAATCGGGGAGTTTCTCCAGTATCTCATCACCCCCGTGATGCCATTTGTCCTCATTGTTGTGTTCAACACTTTGACCATCAGATACGTGTTAGTGGCGAGCAGTTCCCGCAGGAGACTCCGGGGTCCCAGCAGTGGGGAGAGTGGCAGAGATCCGGAGATTGAGAGCCGCAGGAAATCCCTCATTTTACTGCTGGTCATCTCGGGGAATTTCATCGTGTTGTGGGCGTTCTATACGGTTAATGTTGTGTGGTACAGACTGCCTTATTTAATCCATAGCCTGGTCTATCCAGACCTCTTCATTATCGAACTGGGCTTCATATTGCAGATACTGAGCTGCTGCACAAACACGGCTCTTTACGTCCTCACCCAGACTAAGTTCAGGCAGCAGTTCACACAATTGGTGAAATCGCCCGTTTCTCTGATTGTAAAATGCACTCAGCTTCGAGGGGTTTAGGAATCCGTTCCCTCTCCATCCCATCTGCTCACCCCCCCCCCCCTCTCTCTCTCCGCAACACACTGAGGATCCTCAGTGACCTGGTCCACAGATGACTCTTGTGACCCTGGTGACATCCGATTCCGCCACAAAGATCCACCCACCTGCCCCACCGAATCTCTGGCAGTTTCTGGACCCACCCACCCACACCCTCCCACGAGAACCACCACCTCCTCCATTACCACACTCCCGACAACATCACCGCCCCCATTAGACACATAGAGACATAGACAATAGGTGCAGGAATAGAGGCCATTCAGCCCTTCGAGCCAGAACCATTCGCCATTCAATATGATCATGGCTGATCATCCAACTCAGTATCCCAGCCCTGCCTTCTCTCCATACCCCCTGATCCCTTTAGCCACAAGGGCCACATCTAACTCCCTCTTAAATATAGCCAATATACTGTGGCCTCAACTACCTTCTGTGGCAGAGAATTCCACAGATTCACCGCTCTCTGTGTGAAAAATGTTTTTCTCATCTCGGTCCTAAAAGACTTCCCCATTATCCTTAAACTGCGACCCCTTGTTCTGGACTTCCCCAACATCGGTAATAATCTTCCTGTCCAACACCTTAAGCATTTTGTAACTTTCTATAAGATCCCCCCTCAGTCTTATAAATTCTAGCGAGTACAAGCCGTGTGACCCCACCACTTGCCACATCTTCCCATCTCCCCCCATATCTGCCTTCCGCAAAGACCGCTCCCTCCATAACTCCCTTGTCAATTCTTCCCTTCCCTCCCGTGCCACCCCCTCCCCGAGCACTTTCCCTTGCAACCGCAAGAGATGCAACACTTGTCCCTTTACCTCCCCCCTCGACTCCATTCAAGGACCCAAGCAGTCGTTCCAGGTGCGACGGAGGTTCACCTGCATCTCCTCCAACCTCAACTACTGCATCCGCTGCTCTAGATGTCAGCAGATCTATATCGGTGAGACCAAGCGGAGGCTGGGCGATCGTTTCGCCGAACACCTGCGCTCGGTCCGCAATAACCAAGCTGACCTCCCGGTGGCTCAGCACTTCAACTCCCCCTCCCACTCCGTCTCCGACCTCTCTGTCCTGGGTCTCCTCCATGGCCACAGCGAGCAACACCGGAAATTGGAGGAACAGCACCTCATATTCCGCTTGGGGAGTCTGCATCCTGGGGGCAGGACTTTCATATGACGAAAGACTGGATAGACTCGGCTTGTACTCGCTAGAATGTAGAAGATGGAGGCGGATCTTAGAGACACTTACAACATTCTTAAGGGGGAAAGTGTGGGGGAGGTTGGGGGGGGAGGAGGAGAGTGTGGGGGGGAGGCGAGATGCAGGAAAATTGTTCCCGATGTTGGGAAAACTCCGCCCCGCACTCTCCCCCCACACTCCCCCCCTGCCCCACACTATCCCTCCCACACTCTCCCCCCCACACTCTCCCCCCCCCACACTCTCCCCCCCACACTCTCCCCCCCACT
>NW_022630784.1:0-56786 GCF_010909765.2 Amblyraja radiata | reverse complement strand
ATCTTTAAGAGCCCCTATCTAGCTCTCTCTTGAAAGCATCCAGAGAACCGGCCTCCACCGCCCTCTGAGGCAGAGACCCTTCTTCAGAGCTCCTGCACCTATTTTCTATGAGAAAAAGTGTTTCCTCGTCTCCGTTCTAAATGGCTTACTCTATATTCCAATGAGATACCCTCTCAACCTTCTAAACTCCAGAGTGTACAAGCCCACAGCCGCTCCATTCTCTCAGCATACGACAGTCCCGCCATCCCGGGAATTAACCTTGTAAACCTACGCTGGGCTCCCTCAATAGCAAGAATGTCCTTCCTCAGATTAGGGGAACAAAACTGTACACAATACTCCAGGTGTGGTCTCACTAGGGCCCTGTACAACTGCAGAAGGACCTCTTTGCTCCTATACTCGACTCCTTGTGTTATAAAGGCCAACATGCCATTGGCTTTCTTCACTGCCTGCTGTACCTGCATGCTTACTTTCATAGACTGATGAACAAGGACCCCCAGATCCCGTTGTACTTCCCCTTTTCCCAACTTGACGCCATTTAGATGGTAAGAGGTTTTATTTTCGTGCTGAGCAGCAGGCAACTGCTGTGAATAAAGTATGAAAGTCCTGGGATGTCAGGACTTTCATATGAAGAAAGACTGGATAGACTCGGCTTGTACTCGCTAGAATTTAGAAGATTGAGGGGGGGATCTTATAGAAACTTACAAAATTCTTAAGGGGTTGGACAGGCTAGATGCAGGAAGATAGTTCCCGATGTTGGGGAAGTCCAGGACAAGGGGGTCACAGTTTAAGGATAAGGGGGAAGTCCTTTAGGACCGAGATGAGGAAAACATTTATTTTCACACACAGAGAGGCCAGTTCATTAGCTATATTTAAGAGGGAGTTAGATGTGGCCCTTGTGGCTAAGGGGATCAGGGGGTATGGAGAGAAGGCAGGTACAGGATACTGAGTTGGATGATCAGCCATGATCGTATTGAATGGCGGTGCAGACATTCTTGCCATTGAGGGAGTACAGAAAAGGTTCACCAGACTGATTCCTGGGATGTCAGGACTTTCATATGAAGAAAGACTGGATAGACTCGGCTTGTACTCGCTAGAATTTAGAAGACTGAGGGGGGATCTTATAAAAACTTGCAAAATTCTTAAGGGGTTGGACAGGCTAGATGCAGGAAGATTGTTCCCGATGTTGGGGAAGTCCAGAACAAGGGCCCACACAGTTTAAGGATAAGGGGGAAGTCTTTGAGGACCAAGATGAGAAAAAAAAATTCACACAGAGAGTGGTGAATCTGTGGAATTCTCTTCCACAGAAGGTAGTTGAGGCCACAGTTCATTGGCTATATTTAAGAGGGAGTTAGATGTGGCCCTTGTGGCTAAAAGGATCAGGGGGTATGGAGAGAAGGCAGGGATGGGATACTGAGTTGGATGATCAGCCATGATCATATTGAATGGCGAATGGTGCAGGCT
Organism: Amblyraja radiata; assembly: GCF_010909765.2. Taxonomy (NCBI): domain Eukaryota; kingdom Metazoa; phylum Chordata; class Chondrichthyes; order Rajiformes; family Rajidae; genus Amblyraja; species Amblyraja radiata. The sequence goes on along the minus strand of NW_022630784.1, from coordinate 55,325 downwards.
CGAAGGGCCGAATGGCCTCTACTCCTGCAGCTATTGTCTATGTAAAAGATCTGGTAGCAGGTCTCTCAGCACCAGGATAAGCGCTGCTAGTCACGGGACAATCTCACACAGGAAGTGAAACTAAGCACACCATTTCCTGTCTATGTTCGAACACTGAACACAGAACGGTTTCCTTACAGTCCCTCCCACTTTTCAAAGACCCACAGGTTTGTAGGTCAATGTTTAACGTTTTATGTGTCATTCCTAACTGTCACCGTACGCCATTGTCACTTGCGGACGGAGCACCAAGGCAAATTCCTTGTATGTGAATCCTTAATCAAACTTCAAACTTAACTAAAGTTTCTCAGTAAAATTGTCCCCCAGTGCGTGTAGGATAGTATGAGTGTGTGGGGATCGCTGGCCCGAAGGGCTATATCTCCAAAACGGAATTAAAAAAAGAATAAGTACTGCACAAGAACAGACCCTTTAGAAACTCCCTGTCTCTCTCTCTGTCTCTCTCTGTGCCTCTCTCTCTGTGTATCTATCTCTGTGTCTCTCTCTGTGTCTCTCTGTGTATCTCTCTCTGTGTATCTCTCTCTGTGTATCTCTCTCTGTGTATCTCTCTCTGTGTATCTCTCTCTGTGTATCTCTCTCTGTGTATCTCTCTCTGTGTATCTCTCTGTGTGTGTCTCTCTCTGTGTCTCTCTCTGTGTCTCTCTCTCTGTGTCTCTCTCTGTGTATCTCTCTCTGTGTATCTCTCTCTGTGCATCTCTCTCTGTGTCTCTCTCTGTGTCTCTCTCTCTGTGTATCTATTCGGCCCTTCGGCCTATCGCCATTCTCTGTATGGCTGATCTCTCTCTTCTCTGGCTTCTCTCATTATCCCTGTCCCTGTGCCTCATCTTCTATCTGTGCCTTCTGTGTTATCTCTCTGTGTTTTCTACTACTTTGTTATCTCTGTGTCTCTCTCTGTGTCTCTCTCTGTGTATCTCTCTGTGTCTCTCTCTGTGTATCTCTCTCTGTGTCCCTCTCTGTGTCTCTCATAGAAACATAGAAAATAGGTGCAGGAATAGAGGCCATTCGGCCCTTCGAGCCTGCACCGCCATTCAATATGATCATGGCTGATCATCCAACTCAGTATCCCGTACCTGCCTTCTCTCCATACCCCCTGATCCCTTTAGCCACAAGGGCCACATCTAACTCCCTCTTAAATATAGCCAATGAACTGAATGGTGCTTCTACTCTGGGACTGTAGAAAGCATCTTGTCCGACCGGCAACATCTAAAACTCGTTTGGGAACAGGACAGGAAGGCTCTGCAGAGAGTGGTGCGTTCGGCCGAACGCTCTATGGGAACTACACTCGCCCCCCCCTCCCTGCAGGACCTATACACCAGGAGGTGTAGATTCAGAGCCAGCAACATTATGGGGGACCCCTTCCCCCCCAGCAACGGATTGTTCCAGCTGCTACGGTCAGGCAAACGCCTCCGCTGTGAGAACAGAATAATAATAATAATGGATGGGATTTATATAGCGCCTTTCTAATACTCAAGGCGCTTTACATCGCATTATTCATTCACTCCTCAGTCACACTCGGTGGTGGTAAGCTACTTCTGTAGCCACAGCTGCCCTGGGGCAGACTGACGGAAGCGTGGCTGCCAATCTGCGCCTACGGCCCCTCCGACCACCACCAATCAATCACACACATTCACACACAGGCAAAGGTGGGTGAAGTGTCTTGCCCAAGGACACAACGACAGTATGTACTCCAAGCGGGATTCGAACCGGCTACCTTCCGGTCGCCAGCCGAACACTTAGCCCATTGTGCCATCTGTCGTCCCGCAGAACAGAGAGGATGAGACGGAGTTTCTTCCCACAGGCCGTCGAGACTGTAAACTCTTATCTCACCAGGGACTCATTTACTGTTGTGCTGTGTCTTTATAAAATGTGAAAACTGGTTCTGTAATTTTTTGCACAATCTGCAGGCATTGCCACTTTCATTTCACTTCACAACTTGTGTGTGTGTGTGTGTGTGTGTGTATATGCGTGCGAATGTGTGTGCATGCGTGTGTGTGTGTGACAAATAATGTTGACTTGACTAGGCAGTTCTGTCCGAGCCAGACCCAGCAACTTGTTTATGAGTGATTCACAGTCACGCGTTCATCTAATTCCTACTTCCCATAACTGCAACATCATCAGTGGTTGCCTTGCGAATGAAATGGGAAAAAGCTGACCTCAGCCACCACTCTGCAGATCAGAAAATGCCCCTGAATCTTTGCTAAGGCTGGCAGTTGTCACACCCACTATTGAGTCAGGAGTGTGGTTGGGTCGGGCCACATGCAGAGTAGTGATAATAGACAACTGGTGCAGGAGTAGAGGCCATTCGGCCCTTCGAGCCAGCACCACCATTCAATGTGATCATGGCTGATCATCCCCAATCAGTAACCCCGTTCTTGCCTTCTCCCCATATCCCCTGACTCAGCTATCTTTAAGAGCCCTATCTAGCTCTCTCTTGAAAGCATCCAGAGAACCGGCCTCCACCGCCCTCTGAGGCAGAGAATTCCACAGACTCACCACTCTCTGTGAGAAAAAGTGTTTCCTCGTCTCCGTTCTAAATGGCTTACTCCTTATTCTTAAACTCTGTGTGTGTTGTGTGTGGCCCCTATTTCTGCAAGGGTTACTTGAAGTTAGAGAAGTCAATATTCATACCGCTGGGTTGGAAGCTGCCCATGTTCCTGTCTGGTCTTAAGAGATTTAGTTCTTAGGGCTAACGGAATCAAGGGATGTGGGGAGAAGGCAGGAACGGGGTACTGATTGGGGATGATCAGCCATGATCATATTGAATGGCGGTGCTGGCTCGACGGGCCGAATGGCCTCTACTCCTGCACCTATTGTCTATGTTTTCTATAGACACAAAACACAGCACCTCATATTTCGCCTGGCCAGCGGTATGAATATTAATTTCTCTAACTTCAGGTGCAGGAGTAGAGGCCATTTGGCCCTTCGAGCCAATGAATCCTTGCACCCCCTCTCTCACCATCCCCCCCCCCCCCCCACCCCAAGTCTAGGACCAGAGGGCACAGCCTCAGAATTAAAGGGCGTTCCTTTAGGAGGGAGATGAGGAGGAATTTCTTCAGTCAGAGGGTGGTGAATCTGTGGGATTCATTCACTGAGGGCTGTGGAGGCCACAAGTCAGTGGATATTCTAAGGCAGAGATTAGTACAGGAGTCAGGGGTGGCAAACTTACAAAATTCTTAAGGGGTTGGACAGGCTAGATGCAGGAAGATCGTTCCCGATGTTGGGGAAGTCCAGAACAAGGGGGTCACGCAGTTTAAGGATAAGGGGGAAATCTTTTAGGACCGAGATGAGAAAATCATTTTTCACACACAGGGAGTGGTGAATCTGTGGAATTATCTGCCACAGAATGTAGTTGAGGCCACAGTTCATTGGCTATATTTAAGAGGGAGTTAGACGTGGCCCTTGTGGCTAAAGGGATCAGGGGGTATGGAGAGAAGGCAGGTACAGGATACTGAGTTGGATGATCAGCCATGATCATATTGAAGGGCCTCTACTCCTGCACCTATTGTCTATGTTTCTATGTGATGGGGAGAAGGCAGGAGAAAGGCAGATACAATTGATGGGCCGAATGGCCTAATGCTCCTGTGTTCAAGAAGGAACTGCAGATGCTGGAAGATTGAAGGTACTCAAAATGCTGGAGAAACTCAGCGGGTGCAGCAGCATCTATGGAGCGAAGGAAATAGGCAACGTTTCGGGCCAAGACTGATAGGGGGTGGGGGGGGGGGGGGGGAAGAAGGAAGGAAAAGGGGAGGAGGAGGAGCCCGAGGGCGGGGGGATGGGAGGAGACAGCTCGAGGGTTAAGGAAGGGGAGGAGACAGCAAGGGCTAGCAAAACTGGGAGAATTCAACGTTCATGCCCCCAGGATGCAGACTCCCCAGGCGGAATATGAGGTGCTGTTCCTCCAATTTCTGCTGTTGCTCACTCTGGCAATGGAAGAGACCCAGGACAGAGAGGTCGGATTGGGAATGGGAGGGGGAGTTGAAGTGCTGAGCCACCGGGAGTTCAGGTAGGTTATTGCGGACTGAGCGGAGGTGTTCAGCGAAACGATCGCCCAACCTACGCTTGGTCTCCCCGATGTAAATCAGCTGACATCTAAAGCAGCGGATGCAGTAGATGAGGTTGGAGGAGATACAGGTGAACCTTTGTCGCACCTGGAACGACTGCTTGGGTCCTTGAATGGAGTCGAGGGGGGAGGTGAAGGGACAGGTGTTGCATTTCTTGCTGTTGCAACGGAAAGTGCCCGGGGAGAGGGTGGTACGGGAGGGAAGGGAAGAATTGACAAGGAAGTTGCGGAGGGAGCGGTCTTTGCGGAAGGCAGACATAGGGGGGGATGGGAAGATGTGGCGAGTGGTGGGGTCACGTTGGAAGTGGCGGAGGATTATGTGTTGTGCCTAATTCTCCTCCTGTGTTTGAACCCAGCTAACAATGGCCAGTTTCCTTTATCATTACTTTTTTCCATATCTTTTTATTGGTTTTTGCTCTATATATCTCTCTACATCACCGCGTATATCTCTCGTTTCCCTTTCCCCCGACCCTCTGTCTGAAGAAGGGTCTCGACCAGAAACGTCGCCCGTTCCTTCTCTCCACAGATGTTGCCCGACCCGCTGAGTTACTCCAGCATTTTTTGTGTCTGTCTTCCCACCGTACATGTGTTGACAGCACCACCCAGTGGAGGTGGGAAACCCAGGCTGGGTATCAGAGACAAGACACAAAAAGGCTGGAGTAACTCAGCGGGTCAGGCAGCTTGTTCAAAAGGAAACTGCAGATGCTGGAATATTGAAGGTACACAAAATTGCTGGGGAAACTCAGCGGGTGCAGCAGCATCTATGGAGCGAAGGAAATAGGCGACGTTTCGGGCCGAAACCCTTCTTCAGACTGATGGGGGGTGGGGGGAAGAAGAAGGAAAGGGGGAGGAGGAGGAGGAGCCCGAGGGCGGGCGGATGGGAGGGTGGGAGGAGACAGCTAGAGGGTTAAGGAAGGGGAGGAGACAGCAAGGGCTAGCAAAATTGGGAGAATTCAATGTTAATGCCATAAGGACGCAAGGTCCCCAGACGGAATATGAGGTGCTGTTCCTCCAATTTCCGCTGTTGCTCACTCTGGCAATGGAGGAGACCCAGGACAGAGAGGTCGGATTGGGAATGGGAGGGGGAGTTGAAGTGCTGAGCCACCGGGAGGTCAGGTTGGTTATTGCGGACTGAGCAGAGGTGTTCGGCGAAACGATCGCCCAACCTACGCTTAGTCTCCCCGATGTAAATCAGCTGACATCTAGAGCAGCGGATGCAGTAGATGAGGTTGGAGGAGATACAGGTGAACCTTTGTCGCACCTGGAACGACTGCTTGGGTCCTTGAATGGAGTCGAGGGGGGAGGTGAAGGGACAGGTGTTGCATTTCTTGCGGTTGCAACGGAAAGTGCCCGGGGAGGGGGTGGTGCGGGAGGGAAGGGAAGAATTGACGAGGGAGTTGCGGAGGGAGCGGTCTTTGCGGAAGGCAGACATGGGGGGAGATGGGAAGATGTGGCGAGTGGTGGGGTCACGTTGGAGGTGGCGGAAATGGCGGAGGATTATGTGTTGTATTTGCCGGCTGGTGGGGTGAAAGGTGAGGACCAGAGGGACTCTGCCCTTGTTGCGAGTGCGGGGATGGGGAGAGAGAGCAGTGTTACGGGGTATGGATGAGACCCTGGTGTGAGCCTATATTTAAGAGGTCAGGCAGCTTGTCTGGAGAGAGGACCAAGCATCTTTGCCGATGACACCACCATTGTCGGACAAATCGCAGATGAGTCGGGGACGACAGCGCGGAAAGTGGCCCTTCGGCCCTACTTGTCCATACTGGCCAACTAGCCCCGCATGGTAATCTGAGAAAAGAAATTCTTGCCAGAGAGGGAGTACAGAGAAGGTTCACCAGACTGATTCCTGGGATGTCAGGACTTTCATATGAAGAAAGACTGGATAGACTCGGCTTGTACTCGCTGGAATTTAGAAGATTGAGGGGGGATCTTATAGAAACTTACAAAATTCTTAAGGGGTTGGACAGGCTAGATGCAGGAAGATTGTTCCCGATGTTGGGGAAGTCCAGAACAAGGGGCCACACACAATTTAAGGATAAGGGGGGAAGTCTTTTAGGACCAAGTTGAGAAAACATTTTTTTCCACACACAGAGTGGTGAATCTGTGGAATTCTCTGCCACAGAAGGTAGTTGAGGCCACACAGTTCATTGGCTATATTTAAGAGGGAGTTAGATGTGGCCCTTGTGGCTAAAGGGATCAGGGGGTATGGAGAGAAGGCAGGGATGGGATACTGAGTTGGATGATCAGCCATGATCGTATTGAATGGCGAATGGTGCAGGCTCGAAGGGCCGAATTTTCTACATGTGGAGAGAAAAAAAAAATTGGTGGCGTTTCGGTCGATTTACAGGAGTACCCATCTCAATTACCTTCTCCGGCAGCCCATTCCATCGAGCCACTATCCTTTATAAAAAGGTTGCCCCTCGGGTTCCTATGGAATCTTTCCACCTTCAGCTTTCCGTACTCTGGGCAAGAGTTTATACGCACATTTTCCCCGTGACTGCATGGGTTTTCTCCGGGTGCTCCGGCTTCCTCCCACACTATGAAGACGTGCGCCATTTGTTGGTCGATTGGGTTTTTTGTAAATTGTCCCTGGTGTGTGTGTGTATGCAGGATAGTGCTAGTGTCCGGGGGGCAGAGAAATGGCAGATGGAGTTTAACCTGAGCGTGTGTGAGGTGTAGGTGCAGGTTAAATGGCTTTGGTAAATTGTCCCCAGTGTGGGATAGAACTATTGAAGGTGGACAAAAATGCTGGAGAAACTCAGCGGGTGAGGCAGCATCTATGGAACGAAGGAAATAGGCGACGTCTCGGGTCCATATTCCTTCGCTCCATAGATGCTGCCTCACCCGCTGAGTTTCTCCTGCATTTTCGTCTACCTCTGATTTTTCCAGCATCTGCAGTTCCTTCTTAAACAGGATAGAATTATTGGTCCCTAGCATGGATGAGCAAGTGGGATAGCAGAGTTAGATTTAGCTCTGGTTCAGGAATAGCTACTTCCCCACAGCCATCAGGCTATTAAACCTGTCTCTGACAAAACTCTTGAACATTAATAACCCATTATCTGTTATATCAGTTTATTTATTCATGTGTTTTGTAGTCAATGCCTACTATGTTCTGTGTGCTGAAGCAAAGCAAGAATTTCAGGGACACATGACAATAAACTCACTTGAGCTCTTTGGGCTAACGGAATCAAGGGATGTGGGGAGAAAGCAGGAACAGGGTACGGATTCTGGATGATCATATTGAATGGTGGTGCTGGCTCAAAGGGCCGAATGGCCTACTCCTGCACCTATTTTCTATGCAACTGGTGATCGAGGATCGTGGGCTGTAGGGGCGTGTTGCCACTGTTCCTTTCATTGAGTCACTATCTCTAGCCTTGCCGGCTTTATTGGCCCTAATCATGCATAGCAGCACCATTTTGTCTGACAAAAAAAAAACCCACTGCTTACAGCCATTTTATGACAGAAAACAGATCAGGAAGTCACAAAGAGAACAGCCCCTTCGAAAGCTGCCTGGAGGTGGAACCTTATTGAAGATTGCACGTGAAGGCTGTTGAGGTCAAAGTCAGGGGATTGAGTTTCTAAGCCCTTACTCTGGCCAAGAGCAGGGGTGACGGCAAGTAGATATCTTGGGAGTTGGAAGAAGACATCTCAGATCATCTTGTGTGGAACGCCTTACCCAAACAAGGGCAGCACAGCGGTGGAGTTGCTGCCTCACAGCGCCAGAGACCCGGGTTCGATCCCTTCCCACACTCCCAATATCGCAGATGTGTAGGATAGTGCTAGCGTAATGGGGTGACCATTGGTCGCAGGGACTCGGTGGGCCGAAGGGCCTGTTTCCACGCTGTTATCTCTAGACTAACCCACTGGGAGATAGGGGGAAAAAAAGCACTGGAGTAACTCAGCGGGTCAGGTAGCATGTGAAGGAGAAAGAGGTGAGGAGGGAGGGGATTTTGATCTGGGGGGGGGAATGAAATGTGGTGGGCAACTTGTTTGCCATGGATTTCAGCTGTTCAGACAATGGATATTAGACAATAGGTGCAGGAGTAGGCCATTCGGTCCTTCGAGCCAGCACCACCACCATTCAATGTGATCATCCCCAATCAGTACCCCGTTCCTGCCTTCTCCCCATATCCCCCGACTCCACTATCTTTAAGAGCCCGATCTAGCTCTCTCTTGAAAGCATCCAGAGAACCGCCCTCTGAGGCAGAGACCCTTCTTCAGAACTATCTCCCAAGTAACAGGACCCTCCAGGAGGGAATGCAGATCACATCTGTACATCAACACACCTCATCTCAAACTGAGCAGTCTTGTGTTCAAGAAGGAACTGCAGATGCTGGAAAATCGAAGGTACACAAAAATGCTGGAGAAACTCAGCGGGTGCAGCAGCATCTATGGAGCGAAGGAAATAGGCAACGTTTCGGCCCGAAACGTTGCCTATTTCCTTCGCTCCATAGATGCTGCTGCACCCGCTGAGTTTCTCCAGCATTTTGTGTACCTGAGCAGTATTGTGTTGGGGACAGGGAGATCAAAGTGAAAGTATGTCCTCCAGTGTCTCAAAAAAAGACACTGAAAAATATCTCAGAAGTCATGCAAACATTTTATGGGGAGGACTGAGACTCGAGCATCCAGAGAAAACCCACCGGGAGAACGTACAAACCCCGTACAGTCGGGATGGAACCTGGGTTTATGGCGCTGTTAAGGCAGCAACTCTACCGCTGCGCCACCCTTCGTGTCCAAACTCTCCCTGCCTTCTGGGTGCGTAGCAAATATCTCAGGGACCTCAAGCCGGGCCGGTCACCCAATATCACAATAAGTCAAGCAAGTTTTGGGTCTTAAGTTTGCTCCCAGAACCTTCCAATCAGTTCTTTCAAATATACACCCATCTTCCCTCTACTCTGCCAGCCTCAGGTGGCAGAATTCCAGAGATCCGCCCTTCAGAAGTGCCCACACTCACGTTCCTTGTGCCCTTGTTTGTGACTCTCCCCACTGGAGATCGATCACAAGCTGAGCCCCCAGCACCAAAGAAACAGGCCCTTCGGCCCATTGAGTCCACCCTGCCCAGCGATCCAGTCACTCCACACCAGGAACAGTTTACAACCACACCAAGCCAATTATCCTTCAAACCAGAGAAAACCCACAGGGAGAACGTGCCAACTCCGTATAGACAGCATCCGGAGTCAGGATCGAACCTGGGTCTCTGGCGCTGTGAGGCAGCAACTCTACCGCTGTGCCCCATACGATTATGAATATAGCAAAGATAAGACACAGAATGCTGGAGTAACTCAGCGGGACCGGCAGCATCCCTGGAGAGACGTTTCGGGTCGATATCCTTCTTCCTGGTCCGCTGAGTTACTCCAGCTTTTCTGTGTCCATCTTCGGTTTAAACCAGCATCTGCAGTTCCTTTTACACATAAAGAAAGCAAAACCTGCAAGGCCCGTTCAGGAGGAAACGCTGATCACCCCTCCCCGTACACGGAGACACGTCACACACCGAGCAGAGCCATGGTGGGGAAATAACGCAAGCAAACAGCAGAGGTGGGTGTTTACCAAGTTTAATGTTCGATAGTACATGGATTTATAAAGTGCAACATCCACAGAAGACATGGGGAGACTATTCTGCAGCCACACACAAGCCGAGCTCAACAGCGCTGCTGCAGTGCACAAAAGACCAATTTAAACTAGAGGGCTGGGCGGGCGGGCGAGATGGCCACAGGCTGGCCTGATACACTATGCAATTTGGCGTCCACAAGGCTTACTGCTGTGGCAACAGGCACTGCTGGTGCTCTGCGCACAAGCAACTGTAACTCCATTCCCGTATGGAAATCCGGGAATGGGGGGGGAGGGAGAAAGCATTGGCGAATAGGGCCCGTTACACTAAAAACCCACCCTTGTCCTGCACAGACAGCACATGGGAGGGAGGGGGGTGATCGAGACCATCGAAGATTCCCAGAACAACGCACATAAACAAATACAAATTTATTGAACGCCATTTAATAAATACTATACAGAATGCAAGATTTGTACACTGTCTGTGTCCGTGATTAGCATACACACCCAGAATGCTATCCCACACTGCACTTCAAATCCTTCAAACATTATCCTGAAGTAAGCTGGCTTCACGAAGTTGGCCGACTTCAAACAGCGGTGATACTTCCGTGCCCGCAAGTACATGGTTACATGATGAAGAATATCTAACACTACTACATCTAAGATAAGACTGGGCCTGTAAAGGTACTTACCCAGATTTTTTAATGACCCCATACGTATTTTGTCTTTTACCCCACCCCTTTTACCAGTCTGAACCTTTCCAGGAGGAACAACAAGGAATGCCTCCAAAAGCAAGCTGACCACCAACAGTGTTGGACACAATGATCAGTTCTGAGCATCCAGGTGAAAAGTTTTAAAGAGAATCTGGGATTGCAGGATTCACAACAGCTTCTCAACAACCAACTTTAGATCAGGTCAGCCACGTTCATTGGCATCTCATCCACTGTAGTGTTGTAGAACGACTCGATATCACGCAGGGTCCTCCGGTCCTCCTCTGTAATCAGGTTGATGGCCACGCCCTTGCGCCCAAAACGCCCGCCGCGACCGATTCTATGGGAGGAGCGAGGGTGGAGAGAGAGAGAGAGTCGGTGAGTAGGAGCAAGGGGAAGAGCTCAGCTGGGGAAGGAGGCAGAGTCAGGACCTTTCACCAACTAGAGAGCGGTCCTGACCTCCCATCTACCTCATTGGAGACCCTCAGACTATCTTTAAGAAAGAACTGCAGATGCTGGAAAAACCAAAGGTAGACAAAAATGCCGGAGAAACTCAGCGGGTGCAGCAGCATCTATGGAGCTCGAAGGTGGACAGAAATGCTGGAGAAACTCAGCGGGTGAGGCAGCATCTATGGAGCGAAGGAATATGGACCCGAAACGTCACCTATTCCTTCACTCCATAGATGCTGCCTCACCCGCTGAGTTTCTCCAGCATTTCTGTACGGGTCTCGACCCAAAACGTCACCTATTCCTTCATCCGTTTGAAGAAGGGTCTGGACCCGAAACACCCATTCCTTCGCTCCATAGATGCTGCCTTACCCGCTGGGTTTCTCCAGCATTTTTTGCCCACCCTGGATTTTTCCCCCCAGCACCTGCAGTTCTTTCTTAAACAACTCACCTGTGAATATAGTTCTCGCGGTTGGAAGGCAGATCGTAGTTGATGACCAGGGAGACCTGCTGCACATCAATCCCGCGGGCCTGAAACACAAGAGGCAGAGACGTCAGACACAGGCCACTGACCAGCAGCAGCGTCAGGACTTTAGTATGGTGCAACACAACTTTGGATTTAAATCCAACTATGGGTTGGGCGAGAGGCAGGTACATCTCCTCTTTTCCCCCCTTCTCCTCTCTTACATCTTTATTCACTCTTTGGCCACACTACTTTGGTCGTCTGGGGGTCCTATCTTTTCACCTTTCACCTTTTCTCTCTCTTGTTCTTTTCTCTTATTTTTCAGGCTAAAATGTTAAAATTGAAGCTGTACAATAATCGTATAATTTTACATCCCGAATGTTTTATTCTTGTACAATTGCTTCTAATAAAAATAATCTACATTAAAAAAAAAAAAGGAAATCTTGGACTGCATGAAGAGGTTGGGTGGAAGGGCCTGTATGACTCTACAATTGTATTGAGACTTGTCACTCACTCACCAGCAAGTCAGTGGTAATGAGAACACGGCTGGATCCGGAACGGAACTCCCGCATAATCAGATCCCTCTCCTTCTGCTCCATGTCTCCGTGCTGTAAGTAAAGGAAGACACACACAGTCGTCAACTGGCTGACACGCGAAGACCGGCAGCAAAACGCATCGCTTGAATCCATCAGTCGCGGCTGGAGCTCGACAGTTTAAAGCGCGGCTCGGCGTCCCTTCCTTACCAATGCAGAAACGGTGAAGTCTCTGGCCAGCATCTTCTCAGTCAGCCAATCCACCTTTCTCCTGGTGTTGATGAAGATCACAGCCTGAGTGATGGTCAGAGTCTCGTACAGATCGCACAACGTGTCCAGTTTCCACTCCTAGAGGCAAAGATCAAAAGATCCAACATCAACACCCCAGAGCCCACACAATCTACTGACCATTAATCATCTAGCAAGGAACTGCACATGCTGGGTTACACGGAACATAAGACAAAGTGCTGGAGCAACTCAGGGCCAGGCAGCATCGGGTATAGGTGATGTTTTGGGTCAAGACCCATCTTCATAAACTAAACCTTATAGACAATAGGCGCAGGAATAGGTCATTTGGCCCTTCGAGCCAGCACCGCCATTCAGTGTGATCATCCCCTATCAGTACCCCGTTCCTGCCTTCTCCTCATATCCACGACTTCGCTATCTTTAAGAGCGCACCTAATTTAAGAACGTCACCTAATCCCCCCCCCCCCCCCCCACTTTGCCTATCTATTTAAGTTTAATCTCGATAGGAGGTGCCATTAAATTAAAGGAATGGAATGTCTCTGCAACATAGTTATGGAGAACTAAGGGGGCAGTCGTCCATAGTGGAGTGCAGATCGTCATTCTACCAGAGGCCGAGACCGAATGCAGCACTGAAAGCTGAGACAGAAACAGAGAGCTCCCTGGATACGGTGACCCCCACCCGGCCCAGCCCCTCACCTCTCGCTCCACGTTGATGTAGAACTGCCGGATCCCCTCCAGCGTCAGCTCCTCCTTCTTCACCAGGATACGGATGGGTTCTCGCATGAACTTCTTCGTCACCTCCAGGACGTCAGACGGCATGGTGGCCGACAGCAGCACCACCTGTCGGGGGGGAAGAGAGAGAGAAGGGGCGTCAGTCAGAGGCACTGCGGCAGAACCAGGCCACCCGGCCCATCGAGCCTGCTCGCTCACAGTGTGCCGCCACATCGACCGGTCGAAGCACCGGACATTAAGAAAGAGGTCCGCTTCTCCCATTTCAACGGGCGGCGATTCATCTATGTCCCGACAAATCCTGCTGTCACTGATGGGAACGTCAGAGTTTATCCAAGGATCCCAACTTCAGCAGGACACTTGCAAGGGACAATCCCATTAGAAAACACATTTGGCTGCAGACTAAAGAAACTTTTTAAGATGCGACATCTGCACCATGAGATAGTGAGACTGCCCCACACCGTGGCATTACCTGAATGGAAGTGTTCAGCTTCTGGAATATCTCATAGATCTGGTCCTTGAATCCCCGACTCAGCATTTCATCCGCTTCATCCAAAACAAACATCTTGATGTACCGCGTGGCTGGAATGTAAAACAAAACCCGTCAGTCCATCAACACTGTGCTGTTAGGCTTCATCAATACACAACGACATCTATTTAGAAAGATCCAACCGAAACATCACCTAAAACATCGGTGGGGCCTCGCGATCAGGGGTCGATGAGCGGGAGGGGGAGAAGACAATGGGGACCCTGTGTGAGATTAAAGGGGGACCTGGTGTGGGCGTGGGCACTAGTTTTAGAACCCACTACCTGCGTTTGTTCGTTCCGGTTAAGGCGCCGTGCACACGGCAGCCGCTCAACAGTTGCATGTCTTTTTCTTTTTGTTTCACTCACTTTTAATTTAATTTCAAGTTTCTGTGTATCTTCTTGTGTGTTGCTACTATTGGCAGTCCAATCTCCCTCCAGGGATGAATAAAGTTTTATCGTATTGTGTGCATCAGTATGGAAGCTGCACATACTACTCTGGCCTCTGACACCTGCGTTTTAAATAGCCCTTAAGGTGCAGGAAGTGGATGAGAGAGAGGGATAACGTATAGTTGGGCATGAACCCGGTCTTGAAGTCCCTGCCGTATCTTCAATCTAAACAGGGTTTAATTGTCGTGTATACCGACAACGGAACATTGAACTGCACTTGCAGCAGCATAGCAAGTCTGTAAACATGGTACTCGTTGATAAAAAAAATCAGAGAACAGGTGAATGATGTTGGCGTGGGCTTGGTGGGCCGAAGCACCTGCTTCTGTTGTGTATGCTTTGGACAGGTGCGAGCTGCCAGAAGAGGTAGTTGGGACAGGTAGTATCACAACATTTGGACAGGATAGGAGACACGACACAAAATGCTGGAGTAACTCAGCGGGACAGGCAGCATCTCTGGAGAGAAGGAATTGCCGACGTTTCGGGTCGAGGCCCTTCTTCAGATGGATCGGAGATATGGGCCAAACATCGGCAGGTGGGACTAGTGTAGATGGGGCAAGCTGATCCGAATGGCCTGTTTCCATGTCGTATGACTACGAATCAACCAAAATCACACTATATTCTGATCCACCCACTAAATAAGGCTACAACACACACACCTGCTCCTCAGGAGCCTGGCAGAAAGATCCCAGCGTTGGGCTACTTACAAAGAAGCTGACGGTTCATCATATCAAACACTCGGCCTGGGGTCCCGACAACAATGTGGGGGGCCTCCAGCTGGAACTTCTGCATGTCGTTCCTGATGCTGGTGCCGCCGATACAGGAGGAGCAGGTTCCACCCATGTAGTCTCCCAAAGCCACGATCACCTTCTGAATCTGCGAAGCGAGAACAGGAGCGAGGTCAGCCAGGGATCCAGTCTGAACGCAGGACAAGACGCTCGCTCCATCCACAGCACGAAGCAAACAATGCAACCTAATGCGTCAATGGTACATTTAATGTCTGTTGACAAAAATGCTGGAGAAACTCAGTGGGCAAGGCATCTATGGGCCTGATCCTGTGCTGTACCATTCTATGTTCAATAGCAGCCCCATTGATAAGAGAGAACTGGTCTCCTAATCCGAGGAAAGACATTCTTGCCATAGAGGGAGTACAGGGAAGGTTCACAGGACTGATACCTGGGATGGCAGGACTTTCATATGAAGAAAGACTGGATAGACTCGGCACTTGTACTCGCTAGAATTTAGAAGATTGAGGGGGGAATCTTATAGAAACCTACAAAGTTCTTAAGGGGTTGGACAGGCTAGATGCAGGAAGATTGTTCCCGATGTTGGGGAAGTCCAGAACAAGGGGGTCACAGTTTACGGATAAGGGGGAAGTCTTTTAGGACCGAGACAAGACATTTTTTTTTCACACAGAGTGGTGAATCTGTGGAATTCTATGCCACAGAAAGTAGTTGAGGCCAGTTCATTGGCTACATTTAAGAGGGAGTTAGATGTGGCCCTTGTGGCTAAAGGGAACAGGGGGTATGGAGAGAAGGCAGCAGCATCTCTGGGCAACTTTGGACTGACTCGGGACCCCGATCCAGAAACATATCCATTCCTTCTCTCCAGAGACGCTGCCGGTCCCGCTGAGTTACTCCAGCATCTTGGCCTACTCCTGCACCTATTTTCTATAACAAACAGAAGGGGCGACCTACCTGCAGAGCGAGCTCGCGGGTGGGGGCCAGGACCAGTGCCTGCGTCTCCTTCAGCTCCACGTCCAACTGCTGCAAGATGGAGATGGCAAACGTGGCCGTCTTGCCCGTCCCAGACTGAGCCTGGGCAATGACATCGTACTCTGGAGGGGAGAGCAGCAAGAGAGTTAAGACGCGTGATGCCCAGACCCGGCCGGCTCACACACAAACATAGGAAGAACATCTTGTGGCCACAGCATGAATCAGCAGGCATTCACTGAAGGAACACGCTGAGATGAACGAGGGCTGATTGTTATACCCCAAGTCTGATTAAGAAATGTTACCATTTCAGTTTTAAGGTAACTCCTTGCCCAAGACAGGGGATAGAATGCAGGCTCCGAGCTCCCGCGACGCAGGGGGCCAATGTCAGCCCACCCACCCCCCCCCTGCGACCAGCCCGCTCCACTATCGCAATACACCGTCAAATGCCTACCCCTGATGCAGGGAAGAATGGCGCGTTGCTGGATAGCAGATGGCTTCTCAAACCCATAGGCGTAGATTCCACGAAGGAGGTTTTCACGTAGATTCATGTCATCAAAGTTATCAACAATCTCGGTCCAGTTACTCTACAAATGTAAAACATTCCTTGTTAGGCCTGACAACACAAACTTCATACAATCCTATCTACCTTCATACAGTTAACAGACCCATAACAGCATTGATGTGTAGAAGGATCTTGGAGTCACAGACACTGAAGGCGGCAGCGCAAGCAGACGGTAAAGGCGGCATCCTTTAGGCTTGCCTTCATTGCTATAAGTGCCAGGAAGCCTTGATGCAGCTTTATAGGACTCTGGTCTGGTCGCCTCATTACATGAAGGAAGTTGTGGCTGCAAAAGTTGTTTCCCAGAACTCTGAAGAGACACAAAGTGCTGGAGTAACGTAGCGGGTCAGGCAGCATGTCTGGAGAAAAGGAATAGGCAACGTTTCTTTAAGATTTCTTCTGACTGGGAGTAGAGGGTGTACTGGGATTGGAGGCTTGTAGATAGTTTTCTCTGGAACAGGGGTCGAAGAGATGCGTGGGACAAATTCCTTTTCTAGAGGGCGGTGACAGGCAGGCAGATACAATGGCGGAGTTTAAGACACTCCCAGATAGGTACATGGAGGGTAGACACAAAATGCTGGAGAAACTCAGCGGGTGAGGAGGCAGCAGCATCTATGGAGAGACGTTTCGGATCAGGAGCGAATGGGTGACGTTTCAGATGACGGTTCCGCTGAGTTTCTCCAGCATTTTGTGTCCACCTTCCATTTTATCCAGCATCTGCATTTCTTTCTCACATAGGCTAATGGAGTTGATCATGGCATCGTGCTAGGCAGACATTGCGGGCCGATGGGCCTGTTTCCGTGCTGTACTGTTCATCCCCTGCTTCCAAACCATCTTTTACAGCCATGCGTCTTGGTTTGAAGTCACTTCTGAAAAGCAGCAGCTCCCAAGAGAATCATTCTGTCTTTTCGCTGCAGCATTTACAGAATACAGATCACAAAGCAAGCCCAGGATTAACCTACCCCTCTCATACTGATGTCAAATTGTATGCCGACACTCATGCATCACAACTGACTCAGTTTGTTTTGGTTTATAATTGCCAGAGGCAGAGCAAAAAAGCATTTGCTTGTGCGCTATCCAGTCAATAAGACCAACAAGATGTCGACATTGCACCAAATCAAATGCTTAAAGGAGCATAGAAAGGTATGGCACACAAACAGGCCCCTCAGCCCACCAACCACCCACTGAACCTAGTCCTATGTTAATTCCACATTCCCATCAATTCGAGGCACAATTCTCTGCCACAGAAGGTAGTTGAGGCCAGTTCATTGGCTATATTTAAGAGGGAGTTAGATGTGGCCCTTGTGGCTAAAGGGATCAGGGGGTATGGAGAGAAGGCAGGGATGGGATACTGAGTTGGATGATCAGCCATGATCATATCGAATGGCCTACTCCTGCACCTATTTTCTATGTTTCTATGTAATCCAAAGAAGTACAGGTTTGCAGGTTAATTGGCTTCGGTAAAATATAATAAGGGGTAAGCCATTTAGAACGGAGACGAGGAAACACTTTTTCTCAAAGAGTGGTGAGTCTGTGGAATTCTCTGCCTTAGAGGGCGGTGGAGGCGGGTTCTCTGGATGCTTTCAAGAGAGCTAGATAGGGCTCTTTAAAAAAAGCGGAGTCAGGGGATATGGGGAGATGGCAGGAACAGGGTACAGATTGGGGAGGATCAGCCATGATCATATTGAATGGCGGTGCTGGCTCGAAGGGCCAAATGGCCTACTCCTGCACCTATTGTAATTTTGTCTGAAGGGCCTCGGTTTAAACCAGCACCTGCAGTTCCTTCTTACAGATTGTGAGTTGTCCTGTAGTTTTGTGTGGGATAGTGCTGGTGTACAGGGATCCTGTTACCTCGAAACTAAACCAACTCCCTCCTGCATCCGCAGAGTTTACGACGTCTCATCAACTTCGTCCTGGTTTCACCAGCCAAACGCTTGGGGGGTGGGGGGAAATTGGACGACTAATAGAATAATCCACACTGGAATATCCAGAGGACCCCCCCCCCCCCCCCCCCCCCCCGGTGATGTGATGTTGCTGAGCCCCGACATTCTCACCTCAATGACACCTTCAGGTTCCATCCCATCAGGGGAGCCATGTTCGTTGGATCTGAAACCAAAAGAAACAAACATGTCAGTGAGGTGCCGAAGGCCATTGGATCCGCAGTAAAGCTCTGCACACCACTGGTTAAATAAGGGGAAGGATTGGTCTGGCATGACTCATTTTTGCCAGGAGGGGGGACTGAAGGGTGTGCGTCAGTCATGAGTAATAGCAGGCGGCACGGCACGCAAGCCGACAAGAGGAAGTGATTTATCCCAAACAATGGAAGCCAGGCACCATGTCACTGGGCAAGAAAGAACTGCAGATGCTGGTTAAAAAGTGGACACAAAATGCTGGAGTTAACTCAGCGGGTGAGGCAGCATCTCAGGAGAGAAGGAACGGGCGATGTTGGCTGAAGGCAGCGCTGATTATGACACTGCGACCTGCACCTCAACACCCATGTGCCCAGGCTGACAAGAGGCAGAAGTGGAAGAGACCACAAGGTTTGCAAAGATAACGGCAGAGAAGGACGATTAGGATCAGAGACAGGCAAATGAATGCCGCCCACCCCTCCCTCCCAATTCACAAGTTATAGGAGTAGAATTAGGCCATTCGGCCCATCAAGTTTTCTCTAACATTCAATTAACTCATAACCTAGAAAAATCATCTCTGCTCCTGTGACTGATGAGACGCCCTCCACCATCACTGTACAAAGAGTGAATGCTCCAATATTAGGTGACTGCCTCTTCCCACTCTTCTCCCCGGTGAACACTATTCTGACCTCAAAAATACTTGAGAAACTCAGCGGGTGCAGCAGCATCTATGGAGCGAAGGAAATAGGTAACGTTTCGGGCCGAAACCCTTCTTCAGACTATTTCCTTTGCTCCATAGATGCTGTACCCGCTGAGTTTCTCCAGCATTTTTATGTACCTTCGATTTTACAGCATCTGCAGTTCCTTCTTGAACACTATTCTGACCTCTGGCTTTATGTTTCAGTTCACTTCCTTTCTGACATCCGTTTGCCCTTTCACCTCCAGCCTTTGTCACGTACTCGGACCAATCCCTCCCTGAACCTGCATCCACCTATCACTACTCAACCAGCCAGGCAGCACCTAAGCACATGGACAGGTTTCGGGTCCCGTTAGTTCTCCTGAGATGCTGCCTGACACGCTGAGCTACTTCAACGCAATGTTGTCCTTTGCAAACTAGCACCTGCAGTCCCCTGTTCCCACTTTTTCTACCTTTCTCCTCCCTACTCCATCAGTCTTGAGAAGGGCCCTGACCCCAATATTCTCTGCACATTCCCTATCCCTGACCCACTGAGTGATTCCAACATTTGGCCATCTCTTGTAATCTGGCACCTGCATTTCCTTGCTCCCACCTAGCAGGATTTGTCCTTTCCCCACATCTATTCCCCCCCAAACATGCCCCTCTGCCTGTTCCCCATCACAGATGCTGCCTGGCCAGCTGAGTCGCTCCAGCACTTCCCCCCCCTCATTTCCAACACCTGCCACCCGCTGTCCCTTGCCTCCCCAACTTCCAGAATTTATCACCTCTCTAGTTCAAGTCCAAGTGAGTTTATTGTCATGTGTCCCTGTACAGGACAATGACATTCTTGCTTTGCTTCAGCACACACCCATCTTTCTCCCCTATTTCCTCATCAGTCTGAAGCCACCCCCCTTCTCTCCCTTCCCCCCCCTCCCCCCATAAAAGCCACCTCCAACTCCACCACCACGTGTCTCCCAGCCCCTGCAGTTCCTGTCTCCGCCGCTTCCGCATTCACCTTCTCCCCCCCCACCCACACTCGGCCGGGAGCGCGCGCACGCGCAGTCGCCAACCCATGCGGACCCGGGTTGCGCAAGGGGGGGGGGGGAGAGGAGAGAGTCGCGCGTGCGCGTGCCGGGTCCCGCTCCCCCCCCTAGCACGTGACGGGTGAGCGAGAGAGAAGAGACGCTGCGACAGCGCGGCTCCACCGCCATTGGAGAAGCTGCGGACCCCCCCCCCCCCTCTTCCTCCCCGCTTTATCGCCACATGGATCGAAACGGGGCAACGCAAAAAAGAAAAACCACAAGCGACGCCGTCCCTCCTGAACGCACAAACCCGCTCCCCCTCCCGACCAACACACACGCACGCACAAACCGCCGCCATTTTGTGCGCCTCGCCCGCACCTCACTCTCTCCCCCCCCCCCACGTGACGGCATCGCACCCGGAGACCCCCTCACCACGTGACCGAACCCGCACACACACTCATCATCAACCCCCCCCCCCACGTGACCGAACCCGCACTCTCATATCATCGAACCCCGAGACCCCCTCCTCACCAAAGATCATAGAGGAGCGCTCCTCTATGATCTTTGCTCCTCACCATCTCCCCCACCCCCCCCCCCACGTGACCACCCACACACGCACTCAATCATCACCCCCCCCCCCAAGTGACGGCATCACACCCCGAGACCCCCTCACACTCATCTCCCCCCCCCCACGTGACGGCATGCGGACCCCCCCCCCCCATCACACCACGTGACCCAACTCCCCGCGCGCCCCGAATTCAAAGCCCCACCGGCCAACTGCCGTCCGCGAGCCCCAACGTTCGGTCGGTCAGTCAGTCGGTGGCGACGACGAAGGGGGAGCGGAGCCGTCTGTGTCTCTGTCCCCCTCCCCCTCGACGGCAAGGCTAAGGTAGGGCCACCGGGGGAAACGTAGCAAATAGGTGCAGGAGCAGAGGCCATTCGGCACCGTTCGCCATTCAATACGATCATCCAACTCAGTATCCCGTACCCTGCCTTCTCTCCATACCCCCCCCCCCCCGATCCCTTTAGCCACATCTAACTCCCTCTTAAATATAGCCAATGAACTGTGTGGCCTCAACTACCTTCTCTGGCGGAGAATTCCCCCGATTCACCGCTCCCTGTGCGTGAATAAAAATGTTTTCCTCGCATCTCGGCAGAGAGGGAGCGGCTTCACCAACGCCATTTTGTCGCCCGACATGTTTCCCTCCCCTTTTCTTCACGACGTTAAATGGCCCCGGGGTTTTTTTTCTCCCCCCCTCTTCACCGCCCCGTGTTTAGTTTTCTTTTCGTTAATTTTCCTCCCCACTTCCCCCCCCCCCCCCCCTACCTGTATTCCGCGCCGTCTTCCGGACCCTTTTGCTTAATCTCAAAATCCGACATAACCGTGGACCTTCCGCAGCCGAGAGAGGACCGCGCCGCCGCTCGCCCCGCCTTTTATACCCCCTCCCCCCCATCCGGCGCAGCCCAACATGCTGCCCTCCCCCCCCTCCCATTGGCCGGCCGCCCCGCCACTCCCCGCCCCGCCGACCCCTCATTGGCCGCCGCCCAGAGCCCGCCCCCCGCCCTTCACAGTTGCGTCACCCACGCCCCGCCCACACGGCAAAGCTTGGTTGACCGGTCGCGTTTCCGGCTGAAACAAGATGGGGATGGGGGGGAGGAGGTTACAGCCAAAACAAAATATTTTGCTTAAGAGTATATTTTGTATATATATATATATATAGTGGGGGGGGGGGAAGGAGAGTGTGGTGTTGGTGAGGGGGAAGGAGAGAGTGGTGGGGGAGGAGAGAGTGGTGGTGGGGGGGAGGAGAGAGTGGGGGGAGGAGAGAGAGGGGGGGAGGAGAGAGAGAGTGGGGGGGGGAGGGGGCGGGGAGGAGAGAGAGGGGGGGAGGAGAGAGTGGGGGGGGAAGGGAGAGAGTGAGTGGGGGGGAGGAGAGATTGGTGGGGGGGGGGAGGAGAGATTGGTGGGGGGGGGAGGAGAGAGTGGTGGGGGGGAGGAGAGAGTGGTGGTGGGGGGGGGAGAGAGTGGTGGGGGGAGGAGAGAGAGTGGGGGGGGGAGGGGGCGGAGGAGGAGAGAGTGGGGGGGGAGGGAGAGAGTGGGGGGATATATATATATACATACATATATATATATATATATATATATATATATATATATAAAAAGTATAAAAAAATATTTTGCTTATGAATAGATGCTGCTGCACCCGCTGAGTTTCTCCAGCATTTTTGTGTACCCAAAACATTTTGCTTGTTGGTTTGATTTTAGTTTTTAGAAGTTAAGGTGAAGTCATTTACCTTTTGTTAGTAATTTGCCATTGTCGGTGTGGATTCAGGTTTTTAAAATATTTATATATATAAATATAAATTTGACTCTGGTCCTCCCCAATCCCATTTGAAACTGGTGATGGAGTGCTGGAGGAACAAATGGGGATTCCCTGTGTAACACACCACGTGTCTGCGGTGGTGGTGGCGTGGGGAGGGGGGGGAGGTTTCCATTCATTTCCCGGACAAAGGATGCAAAGCCCTGCCTGAGCAAACACTGCCAATCAAAGATCCTATAGTTATAAGATCTTTGCTGCCAATGGCCGGCAGTCCACAGCCTTTGGTGGTGGGGTGGGGGGAGGAGAGGAGAGGAGAGGAGAGGGGGGGGGGGGGGGGGGAGGAGGAGAGTGGGGGGGGGGGGGAGAGGAGAGAGTGGGGGGGGGGAGGGAGAGGAGAGAGTGGGGGGGGAGGGAGAGGAGAGAGTGGGGGGGGGGAGGAGAGGAGAGAGTGGGGGGGGGAGGGAGAGGAGAGAGTGGGGGCGAGAGGAGATAGTGGGGGGGGGAGGAGAGAGTGGGGGGGAGAGGAGAGTGGGGGGGAGAGTGGGGAGGGGGAGGAGAGGGGGTGGTGGAGAGAATAGGGGGGAGGGGGTGCAGCAATTTTCAGCAAAGCACCGTGCTTTGAGAGAGTCGGCAATCAGAGCAAAAGCACCGTGCTTTGAGGAAGGGTTTCGGCCCGAAACATTGCCGATTTTCCAGCATCTGCAGTTCCTTCTTGAACATAAAAGCTTTTCACTGTACCTTGGTACACGTGACAATAAACTAAACTAATCCAGGATTTCAGATGGAGATAGGCACAAAGTGCTGGAGTAAATCAGCGGGACAGGCAGCATCTGTGGAGAGAAGGAATGAGTGACGTTTCGAGTCGAGACCCTTCGTCACCCATTCCCTTCTGTCCAGAGAAGCTGCCTGTCCCGCTGAGCGACTCCAGCCTTTTTGTGTCTATCTTCGGTGTAAGCCAGCATCTGCAGTTCCTTCCTGCACTGGCATTTGCAGCTGCAGTTATACATAACAAAGGACAGTACAGCACCGAAATGGGCCCTCCGGCCCACAGTGTTTGTTCATAACACCTAGGAGCAAAGGTAGACCATTCGAGCATACTCTGGCATTCTATGTTTAAGAAGGAACTGCAGATGCTGGAAAAATCGACAACCGAAATGTCACCTATTCCTTCGCTCCATAGATGCTGCCTCACCCGCTGAGTTTCTCCAGCATTTTTGTCTACCTCCAGCATTCTATCATCGCTGAACTATCTATCCCTCTCCACCCCATTTTCCTGCCTTCTCCCCATAACCCTTGAGATTAAGGACACTCATTAGGGACCTTACTAATCAAGAATCTGTCAACTCCGCCATAAAAATGCCCAATGAATTGCCTCCGCAGCCATCTGTGGCAAAGAGTTCCACTCTGTGGCAATGAATTCCATTTGTGCTGATCATGATGCCGTTAAACTGACCTCATCTGCCTGTACATAATCCATATCCCTTAATTCCCTGCACTTCCATGTGCCTATCCAAAAGCCTCTTAAATGCTTCTCTGCCTCCACCTCCACCACCACCACCCCGGCAGCACGTTTCAGGCCCCCCACCACTCTCTGTGTAAGAAAAAACTTGCCCCACATATCTCCATTAATCTTTCCTCACCTTATCATTTAGTGTGGAAACAGGCCCTTCTGCCCACCTAATCCATGCTGACCAGCGATCACCCGTGTACTAGTTCCATCCTACGCTCTGGGGACAATTTACAGAAGCCAATTGACCTACAAACCCGCACGTTTTTGGAATGTGGGAAGAAACCGGAGCACCCGGAGAAAATCCACACGGTCACAGGGAGAACATACAAACTCCGTACAGACAGCACCCATAGTCAAGATTGAACCCGGATCTCTGATGCTGTGAGGCAGCAACTCTACCACCTATAGCTGTGCTCCCTAGTGCTGGACATTTCCATCCTGGGTTCTGACAATCTACCCTATCTATGCCTCTCATAATTCAATATAGTTGTCTATACTTCCATCAAGTCTCCCCTTAACCTCCGCCGTTCCGGAGAAAACAATCCAAGTCTATCCAACTTTTCCCTGTAGCTGAAACCCTCTAATCCAGGTAGCATCCTCTCCAAAGCCTCCACAGCTTTCCAGCATTGGGCCAACCAGAACTGCACGCAACACCCCAAACATTGCTGGAGATGTTGAAGTTGTTCCAGTAGTAAAGATGTCTCAGTCATTCAGCCCCAAAACAGGCCCTTCGGCCCAACTCGTCCATGCTGACCAAGATACATCGTCTAAACTAGTACCATTTACTGCATTTGGCCCATATTTCTCCAAATCTTGTACCTGTCTAAATGCTTTTTAAATGTTGATATTGTACCTGCCTCAAATACTTGTAGAAACAAGGAACTGCAGATGCTGGGTAACAGAAAAATGAGACACAAAGTGCTGGAGTAATTCAGAAGGTTTAGGCAGCATCCCTGGAAACGTCTGAAGAAGGGTCCCGACCTGAAACGTCACCTGTCCATGTTCTCCAGAGATGTTGCTTGACCCTGCTGAGTTACTCCAGCACTTTGTGTCCCCTCATTGACACGATCACCGTGTTTACAGATTATCCCCACGGTCACCCTGGTTTTAGTTGATCACAAACATTCCCCCCTCTCCCCCGTAGAGTTTGACAAGTTCACCTGAATTCGCCGGCCAATTCTGGTCTGGTACAGCTCCTTGATTGAAGTTGGATTCAAACTCAACTTTGGGCTCGTAGGTCGTGGATTAGGCTACAACTGAGCCATGGCCGATGAGGAGTGGAGGGGCGACTTATCTTTCGCGCCCTCAAGGTCGGATGCAGGCGGCGTCCTTGGGGCATGAAGGCTGAAGGCAGACGAGCAAGGAGAGGGACGACGGTTTACTCGACGACCGGATGGAGGTGACGGCTGCAACGGGCCTTTATGGCCAGCTCTAGCTGGGTTGGTGAAATGGCGCTAAAACATGGCGACTCTTGCATATGGACTCAGTGGCCTGTTTCTATGCATTAACTGCACATGGTACTTATATATGGCAATAATCTTACTGATCTGTATACCTTGTTACACGTGATAATAAAGGAACTATTGTACCATTGAGAAGTACATGAATGAGAAGAACTGCGTTTAATCTGAACACCAGTTCCAGAACAAGGGGGCACACAGTTTAAGGATAAGGGGGAAATCTTTTAGGACCGAGATGAGGAAAACATTTTTCACACAGAGAGTGGTAAATCTGTGGAATTCTCGGCTACAGAAGGTAGTTGAGGCCACAGTTCATTGGCTATAGTTAAGAGGGAGTTAGATGTGGCCCTTGTGGCTAAAGGGATCAGGGGGTATGGAGAGAAGGCAGTTACAGGATACTGAGTTGGATGATCAGCTATGATCATATTGAATGGTGGTGCAGGCTCGAAGGGCCGAATGGCCTCTACTCCTGCACCTATTGTCTATGTATCTATGTTGAGTTGAGGGAAGAGGAATAAAGAAGGAGAATGTGTTGGAAGGAACTGCAGGTGCTAGTTTAAACCGAAGATAGGCACGAAACGCTGGAGTATCTCAGCGGGCCAGGCAGCATCTCCGGAGAAAGGGAACAGGTGAAGTTTTGGGTTGAGACTGAGTCTGAAGAAGGGTCTCAACTCGAAACATCACCTCTTCCTTTTCTCCGGAGATGCTGCCTGACCCGCCGAGTTACTCCAGTTTTTTGTGTCTATCGAGGGAGAATGTCAGCTAGAGGCTCTTGGTTCTTGAGCACTGCTGAGGAGGTTCTTAGGTGCTTGAAAGGAGAGGTTGGACAACCTTGGATCCTCAACATGGAGCTTTGGGGCCACTCAATCTGGGGCAGTGGCCATCTTGCATCCTGGCATGTGCCCAGCCTAGTGGAAGTCTCTACGTGCTGAATGCTGGGATGCCTGGCAACCTTCACCTTCCCTAAGATGCCAAGAAAGTTCCACCGACATCCTCCTCCTCAGTTGTAGGCAGTCCGTGTTTCACTGGCTTACAGTAATATGGTCACATCAGCATCTTAGTCCCTGGATACAGGTACATGGATAGGATAGCTTTAGAGGGATTAAGGCCAATGCAGGCAGGTGTGACTAGTGGGCAGGTGGGACTAGTGTATGTTGGGACTAGTGGGTAGGTGGGACTAGTGGGGCATGTTGGTCGGCGTGGGCAAGTTGGGCTGAAGGGCCCGTTTCCAGGCTGGGTGACTATAACACTACTAAATGGATTACCTGATTACTCACTGCTTTGGGAACTTGCTGTGCACCTTCTGCCTGCCCACAGTTTTTAAGAAGGAACTGCAGATGCTGGAAAATCGAAGGTAGACAAAAATGCTGGAGAAACTCAGCGGGAGCAGCAGCATCTATGGAGCCAAGGAAATAGGCAACGTTTCGGGCCGAAACGTTGCCTATTTCCTCCGCTCCATAGATGCTGCTGCTCCCGCTGAGTTTCTCCAGCATTTTTGACTGCCAGCCCACAGTTCCCCACATGTGAAAGCTTCACTGACAACGAGGACGGGAAAAACAATGTAAAAATGTACGCTCTGTTTTCAGAGCGTGGCATTTCATTTTATGAGTCGGGAGGAATGTGGTTTTGAGGTCAGAATGTTCCATGCCCGCGTATGTTTATGTAGAAGTCTCTTTGTTGTAAGTATTGCTGACTTTTCCACCAGTCTGTGATCATGGTGTGTCAGAAGCTGGCTGAGGGAGAGAGTTCACGTCGACGTATAATAAACACACATTTCAAAGAGGGAAGTTACTGTACTAAGATGGGTACTAAGAGGGAAGTTACTGTACTTGCCATAGAGGGAGTACAGAGAAGGTTCACCAGACTGATTCCTGGGATGGCAGGACTTTCATATGAAGAAAGACTGGATAGACTCGGCTTGTACACGCTAGAATTTAGAAGATTGAGGGGGGATCTTATAGAAACTTACAAAATTCTTAAGGGGTTGGACAGGCTAGATGCAGGAAGATTGTTCCCGATGTTGGGGAAGTCCAGAACAAGGGGCCACAGTTTAAGGATAAGAGGGAAATCTTTTAGGACCGAGATGAGAAAATCATTTTTTACACAGAGAGTGGTGAATCTGTGGAATTCTCTGCCACAGAAGGTAGTTGAGGCCAGTTCATTGGCTATATTTAAGAGGGAGTTAGATGTGGCCCTTGTGGCTAAAGGGATCAGCGGGTATGGAGAGAAGGCAGGTACGGGATACTGAGTTGGATAATCAGCCATGATCATATCGAATGGCGGTGCAGGCTTGAAGGGCCGACTCCTGCACCTATTTTCTGTTTCTAAGATCATTTATCCCCACATGTCCTTTCCCCTCAGGAGGCTCCAGCCCAGTTTAGTTTATTGTCACGTATACCGCGGTACAGTGAAAAGCTTTTGTTGCAGAAAGACAATACATGATTACAATCGAGACATTACTGTGTACAGATACATCAGAATCAGAATGCCGTTTATTGTCATAAGGGAATGACGTTTGGTGCAAGGTAAAGCCAGCAAATTCCGATCAAGGATAGTCCAAGGGTCACCACTGAGATAGATAGTATTTCAACACTTCTCTCCGGTTGTGATAGGATGGTTCAGTTGCCTGGTAACATAACAGCTTGGAAGGAATCTGGAGGTGTGCGTTTTCGCACTTCTGTACCTTTTGCCCGATGGGTGGGGAAGAAGAGAGAGTGGCCAGAGTGCGACTGGTCCTTGATTACAGTATGTTGTTGGTCTTGCCGAGGCAGCGAGAGGTGTAAATGGAAGGGAGGTTGGTTTGTGTGGTGGTCTGGGCTGTGTCCACTTTATAGCTTATTTGTTACATCACGGTGCCGATGAATTATCAGAATGTACCCTTTAGTCCAATTCTGTGTGTGTACTGATAACCTTGTTGATTGGGAGGGCACAGTGGCATAGCGCCAGAGAGCCGGGTTTGATCCTGACTGTGTGTGGAGTTTGAACATTCTCGGTGGTTGTGAGTGCCTGGAATGGGCGGGTGGGGTGGAAGCAGATACGATGGTGTAGTTTAAGAAGCTTTTGCACAGGGAATGGAGGGATATGGATCACGTGCAAACAGAGAGTAGTTGGACTTGGCACGGATATGGTGGGCCGAAGGGCCTGTTCCTGTGCTGTACTGTTCGACGGTACACAAAAAAGCTGGAGAAACTCAGCGGGTGCAGCAGCATCTATGGAGCGAAGGAAATAGGCAATGTTTCGTGCCGAAACATTGCCTATTTCCTTCGCTCCATAGATGCTGCTGCACCCGCTGAGTTTCTCCAGCTTTTTTGTGTACCTTCGATTTTCCAGCATCTGCAGTTCCTTCTTAAACACTGTACTGTTCAACGTTCTCTGTGTTGTGGAGAGAGCACAAAGGGAGTGAGTGATGTTCCTCACAGTGTGTAACGGGACAAATAGCCAGGTGCTCACCCACAGCCAACGTTCGGAGGAAGGGTCTCGACCCATTCTTTCTCTGCATAGATGCTGCTTCACCCGCTGAGTTACTCCAGCATTTTGTGTTACCTTAATAGTCCCGCTCTCCTGCAAGGGTTAATTCCACAAAGCTCTTCACGGTACCTTGGCACATAGTGACAATAATAAATCTGAACCTCTCTCTGTGTGAGTGGGGTGGGAAAGAAAGCTTGTGAATATCACGTTATGTATTTTGGCTGCAAGGAGGTGTCGCCAGCTCTCCACTCCCCTGGAGATCATTTCTGGGCCTTACTTGACAAAGACCATTCACATTCACTTTTATATGTTCAAGACTCAGATCTTTATTGTGTCAAGACAAGGGATAGGAAATCCAATTCAGTACAACAGTGATATACATGTAGAATATGGACGCGGGAGTATAAAACACAAGAAACCTTCATGTCTGCATTATATCACACACATATTATATATATATATATATATATATGTGTATATATATGTATAAAATGTGTGTGTATACTCTAGTGTACACAACCCTCAGTCTGACCAAAAGCCCACCTGCATATACCCCAACGCACACACACACACACCGTCATCACAGATGTGGAAGTGGGGAAAGGATGGGGGCGCCAAGGTGGGGTTCAGACGCAGAGGGTAGCTGAAGCCCCCATCTAACACTCACACTGCCATTCATCTAGTCACCGCCACCAACAGCCCATGGCAGCACCTTCAACGTGCTGCCATCGAGGTACCGTACACTGGCTGCGTCTCCACACCGCTTGCTTCTAGTTTCCACGCCTGCTCTCTAAACCCTGCATGACCAGCGCCGGAGTCATCCAGCAATGCTCAGTCTAAACCTTCGCCCGACTGTCAAAGGGGGCTGATGGAAAGGCAATGGGGATGAGAAACGGCCATTCTTCCCTCTACCTGTCCACACCTGGCCTTTTCAGTTTCCACACGAGAAATAATGGCCGCGCATACACCCTAAATCCCTCACTGTTTCTTTGAACGCGCCCACAGCAGCCCCCTCTCCCATCTTCTGTAGAGGAAAACAAACAGCCAGCTGTGGTGGTGAGGGGTGAAGAGATGGGCTCATGGAATGACTCACTCCACAGGATATAAAATCCAACCCAATACAAACAGGCTTTTGCCATTTTGGTCACTGCCTGAGTGCCTTCTGCAACCA
This sequence comes from Amblyraja radiata, assembly GCF_010909765.2. Taxonomy (NCBI): domain Eukaryota; kingdom Metazoa; phylum Chordata; class Chondrichthyes; order Rajiformes; family Rajidae; genus Amblyraja; species Amblyraja radiata. The sequence continues at coordinate 25,536 of NW_022630784.1, read as the reverse complement.
AGGTCTAACTCCTTTGGGAACAGTAGCTACTTATAACAGAGCTTCCTCATGGGAAATGACCAAGAGGGGGGTTTCCAGAGCTGCATTCATTTTCTCAACTCGCCCCATATTAACAAGAACCTGACCTATTGACAAGCAATATGACAGAGACAAGTGTAGGAAGGAACTGCAGACGCTGGTTTAAACTGAAGATAGACACACGATGCTGGAGTAACTCAGCGGGTCAGGCAGCATCTGTGGAGAACATTTTTGGGTTGGGACCCTTCTTCAGACTAATTTGGAGAACATGGATAGGTGATGTTTCGGGTTGGGACCCTATCGGGTCCCGACCCGAAACGTCACCTATCCATGTTCCCCACAGATGCTGCCTGACCCGCTGAGTTACTCCAGCACTCTGTCTCCTTTGGTGGCAGGAGGATTGTTTGGAACAAGAATAAACACGGAGAATGTTGTATTTACACAGCATTTTTGTGATGTGGCGAGTGGAGCCAGACAGGCCAGTGGAGGCAAGGTGTAAAGGGGGCGTGGAGAGCTATTAGACTAGATCACACACTTGAGACCATCAATGTAATTGAGTCCCACTTGTAAACAGGCCCAATAACGGAGAGGACAGCAGCCACACACACACAGCACAAACCCCCTGTGGCAGTGTGGTGTTGGTAGGGAATGTAGACCCAGCTCAGTGCCAGGAGCTGAGATTTAAAAATCCTTGATTGGGAAGTCAGAAGCAGATGTCGAGGAGAAGCCAGTGGCAGCTCCCCACGGCCCCAAAGACAAACCGAGAGACATGCGCCCTGGGTCAGAGTGAGAATTAGCGGGCATGATGGAAACTCAACAGGCATGCCAACTCTCTGGAGTTGCAACAGTCCCTGTGGCACGGGAGCGCATGGTACTGCCATCCAGGATAACTGCAGTCTTGTCAAATGCTCTTGCCAGGTCTTGAAAGACCCAGGCATGTGGGTGGGAACAGACTCCCCTTGATCGAGGATCATTTATCAGACCGAGATCTGGGACACCAGGCAGATGTTAGGTTTCGTACCCTCCCTGTGTGTGTTCTCTCTCCACATTTCTACCACAGTATGCCCGTGCCAACTGGTCAATCTCAGCTGCCCCACACCCTCATCTCACTTCATTTGAACCTCAATGCAAATATGCACTAACTTGGCCAAAAATACAAAAGGGCGGACAACAAGTTGGAGTCAACAGACTGCACCAGCGAATTTATCAGTTTAGTTTCCTAACTTGAACGTAACATCTTGGAACTAACTTGCTCCCTCTCCAAATATCAGCTGACGTGACTGAGGAGGAATTTCTTTCCCCAGAGGGCGGTGAATCTGCGGAATCCATTGCCGCGGTGGCAGTGGAGGCCAAGTCAATTGGTATTTTTAAGGCGGAGATTGACAGATTCTTGACTAGTTCGGGCGAAGGCAGGAGAAGGGGTTGAGAGAGAAAGATAGTAGACTTGATGGGCCGAATGGCCTGATTCTGCTGTTAGAGCCTATGAATATAACTGTTTAAGAGGGAACTGCAGATGCTGGAAAATCGAAGGTACACAAAAATGCTGGAGGAACTCAGCAGGTGCAGCAGCATCTATGGAGCGAAGGAAATAGGCAACGTTTCGGGCCGAAACCCTTAGGGTTTCGACCCGAAACGATGCCTATTTCCTTTGGGTTTCGGCCCAAAACGTTGCCTATTTCCTTTGTGTTTCGGCCCGAAACGTTGCCTATTTCCTTCGCTCCATAGATGCTGCTGCACCCGCTGAGTTTCTCCAGCATTTTTGTGTACCTATGAATATATCTCCCTGCCTGTGCAGCATCATTGTGGAGATCCCCTGCAGTACAGCACGCGGGAATCACCTCTCAGCCCTGACTCACTGATGAGGATTGAGGAAAGGAAGAGGAGGCATGTCTATTAGCAAACTAATGCCCATAAATTGGGCCATTTCTTGACGTGGGTTCTGTTTTCCCCGAGGTAAAGGGCTCATCCAAAGAACAATCTGCGAACGTTCTAGAGAGGCCTCTGAGGTGATTGGGAGATGCTCCAAGGCAAAGGATGGGGAGGAAGCAGCCTTATTCCTCTGTCCCACTTAGGAAATCTGAACGGAAACCTATGGAGACTTTGCGCCCCACCCAAGGTTTCCGTGCGGTTCCTGGAGGTTGCGGGTGATTGCAGTTAGTGGAAGCAGGTAGGGAGACTGACAAAAACCTCCGGGAACCGTACGGAAGCCTTGGGTGGGGCGCAAAGTCTCCAGAGGTTTCCGTTCAGGTTTCCTCAGTGGGACAGGGGCATTACACCACCCTCCGTGGCTCGAAATTGCTATGACTTTTCTTTGACTGAGGTTATTAAGGTTAAGCAGGTCTCAGCTCCTAAATGACTCGCCCCCATCAAAATAACATCTCGACTCGAGCCAGAGACCCTTCCCCTGAGTGCAATCCCACTGCCTTCTTCTCCCCCGGTCTCAGGGACAAGAAGTGTGCAACAGGCAGGTTCCACAGACACGCGGGCTTCTCAAAGGCTCTGGTCAGAGGGGATGCTCTACAAACTCACCCACAGGAAACTGAAACATGCCCAGCAGCCACCCCTGGTCTCTTCCTCTTTTGTGTCAAGAACCATTTATACTAACAGAAGATTTGCTGAAGGACGGGAACCTCGGGAAGTCTCGGTGTGAGCAGGCCTTCGGTACAACTCCCCCCCCCCCCCCCCCATCTCCGAAACGGAGCAACTTCAAACATAAACCCAGACCAGATCTCACTTCCTTCAGTACTCCCAACATCTTCCCATCTCCAATACTTCAGCTTAGGTTCAGCACCCTGCACCCTCTCCTCCCCCAAAATGCCACCTCTTAGAACAAGGTAGGTACCGAAGAGCAACTAGAAAATACAACTACAGATCTTTAACTGGATGGCAAACAACTTCTAAACACAACAAAGACTTTGACTGATGAAGGAAGGTCAGCTTTTAGTAACGGGCTGCACAGTCCGCATCAGGCACTCTGGGCGGGGTATCATGGACTGACATCATGTAACGGCCCTTCAATGTGTAGGAGGGAACTGTAGATAAGACACAAAATGCTGAGTAACTCAGCGGGCCAGGCAGCATCTCTGGAGGACTTGCATAGGTCACGATCCAACCCGAAACGTCACCTATTCCGTTTCTTCAGAGATGCTGCCTGACCCGCTGAGTTTTTCCAGTATTTTGGGTCTATCGACAGTCCTGCGATCCTCGGCCAACAGCAGCGTGAAGCCAGCCGTCTCTTTACCCTTGGAGAAGCAAGCAACTGCAGGTATGTGCGTACAAGGAACCGCAGATACTGTGGACACAGAGGTGAACACAGAGCACTGGAGTAGCTCGGCGGGTCAGGCGGCATCTCTGGAGAACATGGATAGGTGACGATTCTTCAGAGGGGAGGGGAACGAAAGCTGAGTGGGGGGGGGGGGGGGGGGGCCGGACAGAGCACGGCCGGTAATAGGTGAACACACGCAGGCGAGGGGATTTGTTGATAGGCAGTTGTTGGACAAGGTCAGAGTTGAAGAGATAAGCAAGAGGCTGAAAGGATAAAGAGTAGTGAAACAGGGTAGAAAAGTTGAGAATTGAGGGGGTGTAGGAGGGGAGAGGTGGGAGGGGACGTTGTGCTTCAGAAGGAACTGCAGATGCTGTTTTAAACCGAAGAGAGACACAAAAAGCTGTAGTAATTCAATGGGACAGGCAGCATCTCTGGAGAGAAGGAATGGGTGACGTTTCGTGTCGAGACGTCGGAAGAAGGGTCTCAAACCGTCATCCATTCCTTCTCTCCAGAGATGCTGCCTGTCCCGCTGAGTTACTCCAGCTTTTTGTGTCTATCTTCGGGAGGCGAGGTTCTTGGAGGGGGGGGGGGAGAGGGGAGAGGGAAGGAGGCTGTAGTGGGAACGGTCTATTGAAAGGTCCCAACCCGAAACGTTCCCCAGAGACGCTGCCTGACCCGCTGAGTTATTCCAGCACTCTGTGTCCATCCTGCTTAATTCACAGCCAGGTGATAGAAAAACGCACCTCCTCTCAGTCCGTGCTGCGTGGGCAAGGGCAAGGGTTAACAAACAAAGCAACCTCACTGTGAACCACTACTGCTCCAACTGTCGAGGACATCGGTGAATGCAAGGGCATCGTGTGAGACAGTGCTTTAACAGGGATGGCACCAGCAAAATACATTTCATACCACAGCTTAAAGAAGTAACGTCCAAAAGAAAATAACAGCCACTTGTGTTCATACACAGAAAAAAAAAATGACTTAGTGTATCAGGGACTACTCAAAACGCAGCCAAATGCCAAGGATCCATCGTGAATAATTCCCATTAGGAACTTTAAATAAAAGAAAAACAAACATCCTCAAACCCAATGGTGCTGACTGACCCGGGAGCAAATCTGGAGATGGTCAGAAGGTGATCCGCTTCATGCTGCTGATACGGACCTTGGTGAGGAGAAATATCACACTTCAACTGGAACTGGCCATTTTGTCCAGCCAGCTTCCCTCCTCCCTCCCTCCCTCCCTCCCAGAGTGAAGCTGAATCAAGCGCCGCTACCATGCAGCGTGGTCTCCAGGGGGTGAACAGACCCAGCTTTCCCTCTGCCAACACGGACTGGTGTTGGTGACGTGCTTCCCCACCCCCCCCTCCCCTCAAATCATTTTGGTCACTGGTCAAATTCCAGCTTTTATAGATATAGATATGTATAAAAAACCTACAGAAAACAGAATAACACATGAAAGAGAGCACCAAACAACTGTCTCCAAGTCGGGTTGGTGGTTGGAGAGTGAGTGAATCTCCGCTACGGTCAAACTCATTTAGCCTGGATGCACATTTGGCCGCCCTGTCCCACGCCCGTCCCTGCCAGCCACTGGTTAACCAGCAGTTAGACGGTGGCCTCTCCTACCCACGTCCAAAGCAGCCACGGCTCGATGGACACAAGCCTCAGTTCCAAGCAGGTGGAGAAAGTCTGCCTGTTCCCCCTCCCCTCCGCCCACACTCACACACAGAACACTCCCCAACCCCCCCCCCCCCGCTTGTCCCAGCTTACAAACCCTGTGAACAGACTCCTTCAGCCCCAGCCACCACCGCCCGCCGATGTTCTTTGTCCCGTGATCCTGATGTGATAACACAACACAGTTAACCAGAATCTCAAAAATGTTCAACACTTCAATACTGAACAAATATGGCATAGAAAAAAAAAAAAAAAGATTTTTCGTTTCTTTAAAAAAAAAAAGGAGAGGAAACCAGTTGGACGTGTGTGAAGGCCGAGGTTGTATCATCGCTCACACCTTCTCATCTCGTATCGTCCTTTGTAATGTCCGTGAAAGGGGTGGGGGTGGACGGTCGATCACCCCTTGCCGCTGGGGCCCTCCCCCCCTCACACAGTCAGCTTACAGTTGCAGAGTTCCTTGTAGATCTGCCGTCGTAGCTTGGGCATGTCCTGCTGGGTGAAGCTGAACGGCTGCTCCAGAGCCAGGCATTTGCAGAACTGAAACGACACAAGGCAAAAGCCCACTTTGCGTTAAGGGTCAGTGTAGGGAGGAACTGCAGATGCTACTTTAAACCGACTCAGCGGGACAGGCAGCATCTCCGCAGAAAAGGAATGGGTGACGTTTCGAGTCGAGACCCTGAGAGTCAGCGGAGAGGGAAACGGGAGATATCGACGGTGATATGAAGAGAGATACAGAACAAATGAAAGAAATGCAAAAAATGAACAATGATAAAGGAGACAGGCCATTGTTAACTGTGGGCTAGGTGACAACGAGTTATGGACAATGAGACTCAACAAGACACAGGTACAATGACTTGGGTGGGTTCAGGATGGAGAGACAGAGGAAGCAGGGGTTACTTGAAGTTACAGAAGTCAATGCTCATACTGCTGGGGTGTAAGCTGCCCAAGCAAAATATTTTCCAACTCTGACAGTGGAGGAGGCCCGGGACAGATAGGTCAGTGTGGGAGTTAAAGTGTTTGGCAACCGGGAGATCAGGTAGGCCCACGTGGACTGAGCAAAGATGTTCAGCGAAACCTCTGACTCTCAGTCTGAAGGGTCCAGACCCAAAACGTCACCCATTCCTTCTCTCCAGAGATGCTGCCTGTCCCACTGAGTTACTCCAGCACTTTGCATCTGTCTTCCCTTCGAGTCAGCCAGGTATGGGCGGGTAGGCAGAGTGAGAGCCGCTGCCTCACGTCACCACAGACCCGGGTTCCATCCTCCATCCGCATCTGGAGTATTGGGAACAGTTTTGGGTGAATCTGCGGTGGAGGCCAAGTCAAAGGATATTTCTAAGGAGGAGATTAGTACGGGTGCCAGGGATTATGGGGAGAAGGCAGGAGAATGGGGTTGAGAGGGAAAGATCGATCAACCTTGATTGAATAACAGGTTGAATGGCCTAGTGCCCCTGTCCCACTTAGGAAACCTGAACGGAAACCTCTGGAGACTTTGCGCCCCACCCAAGGTTTCCGTGCGGTTCCCGGAGGTTGCAGGTAGGGAGACTGACAAAAACCTCCGGGAACCACACGGAAACCTTGGATGGGGCCCAAAGTCTTTAGAGGTTTCCGTTCAGGTTTCCTAAGTGGGACAGTGGCATAGTTCTGCTACTAATGAAGACCTGCCATGATTGCACGGCAGAGTAGATTCGATGGGCTGAGTGGCCTAATTCTGCTCCTATGCCCTATGAAGATGAGCCACGATTGCATGGTGGAATAGGCACGATGGGCCAAATGGCCTAAATCTGTTCCCATGTCTTGCAAACTTATTTGGTATTTACTCTGGTGTTTTATTTAATTCACATGTTTAATCAATAATGTTTTATTATTAATGTTGAATGTTTTATGAGTCATTCCTAACTGTCACTGTATGTCATGTTGTCACTTGCAGGCGGAGCACCAAGGCAAATTCCTTGTATGTGAATACTTGGCCAATAAACTTATTCATTCATTCTTACGACACTGGTGGCAGAGGGCGGAAGAAGAAGTAGTGGAATTAAAAGTTCAGGACGGGGGGGGGGTGTGGGGGGAGTAACAAAATTGGAACCAGACCAGTAAGAGAGGGGTGGTGGTCAGGATGGAGTCCCTCACACAAGAGAGAGCAAACTTTCCCCACAGGCTGTACTCTAGCCACGAGGAGTGGGTGAACTGGAGGCCCAATGATGGAGACTGAAGCATATGTACCTGCAGGACAAAGGCTCCACAGTCACTGTCGTTGTTCTGCCTCGCCACGTTCTGCAAAGACAACGACTTAAGTTAGCTCACAGCAACAACATCAAATCCTCCGTTGAACCTCAATACACGCAATGACTGCGTTACCCTTCAGCACTATCCAATGACTCAATCGAGCTGGAGTCAATTACTTAGAGACACTAAATGGATCAGGCAGCATTTCTGGAGAAAAGGAATAGGTGACGTTTCTGGTCGAGACCCTTCCTCAGACTGAGAGTCAGAGGGGAAACAGGCCCTTTGGCCCACCAGGTCCGCGTCGACCAGTGATCCCCGCACATTCACACTATCCTACACACACTAGGGACAGAGGAAGCTGCTAGCAAAACGAAAACCTGCAGCCATGTGTCAGATGCCACCTACAAATAATGAACAGAAACAAAGCGAGGAAAACAAAGCGAATATACGAAGCAGAAAATGAAACGTTAACTTCAGCAGAATATCAGAAACAGGAAGAAATCTTCAAATTAAGATTAGGACATTTAAAAAGGGAAGAGGCAGAGATACAGGCAGAGCTAGGGCGATTAGAAAGAGTTTGCAATTTACACATAAGGGAACGTAAACTGATAACACATTAAGCAAGGTGTAATGTATTTGTTTTAAGGAAGATGGGTGGAATGAAAAAATGATGTGCTAAGTTTAGATATGATTATTGCAGTTATGAGGAGGTATTGTAAGATGTCTTAATAATACAATTTTGCAACAGTGTATTAATCAATTATATTTTACATAAAGAGCATATACCGTGAAGGTGAAATTGAGTTACCTGCCTCCAAGATTAGTATTATGTATGAAATAGAATTAACACATTTGGTGTCTTGCGCAGCAGAGACTCCTGGTGGCGTTCAGAATAAAGTAGCTTGTTGGTTTACTCCTGTGTCAGAGTGTTATTTAAAGTCGTTTCCAGCACCAAGTACACAACAAGGATGTTTGCGACAGGGCTGTGTCGATCCGTTTTGTCAAATCCTGACCAGTATCCACACTCTAGTAGAAACCAAGAACGGCAGTTGCTGGTTTTAGTTTAGTTTAGTTTAGGGAAACAGCGTGGAAACAGGTCCTTCAGCTCACCGTGTCCGCACTGACCAGCGATCCCCGAACATTAACATTGTTCTACACAAAATACCATTTTTACAGCTATACCAAGCCAATTAACCTACAAACCTGAATGTCTTTAGAGTGTGGGGGGAAGCTAACATTCTCGGAGAAAACTCGATAGACAATAGACAACAGGTGCACGAGTAGACCATTCGGCCCTTCGAGCCAGCACCGCCATTCAATGTGATCATGGCTAATCATCCCCAATCAGTACCCCGTTCCTGCCTTCTCCCCATATCCCCTGACTCCGCTATCTTTAACAGCCCTATCTAGCTCTCTCTTGAAAGCATCCAGAGAACCGGCCTCCACCGCCCTCTGAGGCAAAGAATTCCACAGACTCACAACTCTCTGTGAGAAAAAGTGTTTCCTCGTCTCCGTTCTAAATGTCACAGGGAGAACAAACCGAATAGACAAGCACCCGCAGCCAGGATCGAACCTGGGTCTCTGGTGCTGTAAGGCATCAACTCCACCGCTGTGCCCTTAGTACGCAGCAGGATACAAAGTGCTCGGGTGGCATGGTGGCGCAGCGGTAGAGTTGCTGCCTCACAGAGCCAGAGACCCGGGTTTGAACCTGACCACGGGTGCTGTTTGTACTGTACGTCTGTAGGAATAAAAAGCCCAGCCAACAGTCCCTACAGTGAAGATGTGGATCACAAACATGTCCGAGACACTACATTTGGAAAACATTAGGCTTGTCTTGGCGGAAAAACCAGATCTATTTCTCAAGACAAGGACACCCTTCACCGAATTCCTACAACAATAGCATGGTCAAACACAAATTTAAATTTAAATCCGATGCTGGGTTGGGTGAGGTGGGCGGGTGGGGGAGGTGGGTGGGGACGAGGGGCAAGGTATATCTCCACCTTTCACTTTCTTTTTTCTTATTTCTATATCTTTCTGCCACACTACTTTGGTAGTTTAAGGGTCTTCCTTTCATTCTTTCTCCATCTAGCTTTTCACTTTCTACTTTTTCCCTTTCTTGTTTTCTTTTTTCATTTCCATAGTTTAGGTTATAAGGTTAAAATTGAAGCTGCACAGTAATTGTATAATTTTAGATGCCGAATGATTTATCTCTGTACAATTGCTTCCAAAAAATAAAAAATAAAAATAATAAAAAGCCATTGAAACATTGACTCCAGGGCACCCACCATTTTGAAATATCCCTTCCAGTCTTCGTAGAAGTCATGTCTGTTCTTCTTTATCGCCTCTGCCTGGAGGTACTTTCCAATATGCTACAATGAAAATGCAAAGTCAGGTATGTTTAATTCATCACAGCAAGATTGACATGCACATCCCGTTTAAGTTTTACACTTCTTTAAGCCCTGTCCCACGGTACGAGTTCATTCCAAGAGCTCTCCCGAGTTTGCCCTGATTCGAACTCGGAGATTTACGGTAATGGCCACTCGTCGGTACTTGGGGCCCTCGTGGACATTCTTCAACATGTTGAAAAATCTTCACGAGTCTTCCCGAGCTTACCTACCGTTAGCGAGTCATCCCGAGTACCTGCCGTTAGCGGTACGAGCCGCTAAGAGACGTCCCCGAGCTCCGACGTACCCACTACGTTCATTCTCCGTGCTTACCACGAGCTTGATTTTTTTTTAAACTCGGGAGAGCTCTTGGAATGAACTCGTACCGTGGGACAGGGCTATTAGTGTGGGTCTCCGAGAATCAGTATAGAGGAGGCAGCAGATACAAGTGGTGGAAACAGAACTGCAGACACTGGTTTATACCAAAGACAGACACACAGTGCTGGAGTAACTCAGCGGGTCAGGCAGCATCTGTGGAGAACATGAATAGGTGACGTTTCACAGAGTGCTGGAGTAATTCAGCGGCTCAGGCAGCATCTGTGGAGAACATGGATAGGTGACGTTTCACAGAGTGCTGGAGTAACTCAGCGGGTCAGGCAGCATCTGTGGAGAACATGGATAGGTGACGTTTCACAGAGTGCTGGAGTAACTCAGCGGGTCAGGCAGCATCTGTGGAGAACATGGATAGGTGACGTTTCACAGAGTGCTGGAGTAACTCAGCGGGTCAGGCAGCATCTGTGGAGAACATGGATAGGTGACGTTTCAGAGTGCTGGAGTAACTCAGCGGGTCAGGCAGCATCTGTGGAGAACATGGATAGGTGACGTTTCACAGAGTGCTGGAGTAACTCAGTGGGTCAGGCAGCATCTGTGGAGAACATGGATAGGTGACGTTTCACAGAGTGCTGGAGTAACCCAGCGGGTCAGGCAGCATCTGTGGAGAACATGGATAGGTGACGTTTTGGGTTGGGACCCTTCTTCAGACGGATTGTTTTAAGATAAAGGGGGAAAGATTCAATAGGAATCTGAGGGGTAACCTTTTCACACAAAGGGTGGTGGGTGTATGGAACAAACTGCCAGAGGAGGTAGTTGAGGCTGGGATTATTCCAATATTTAAGAAACAGCTAGACAGAATCATGGGTGGGACTAGTGGTTTGGAGGGATATGGGCCAAGCGTAGGCAGGTGGGACTAGTGTAGAATGGACATGTTGGGCTGCGTGGACAAGTTGGGCCTGATTCCACACTATATCACTCTATGAGATGTTGGGCGGTGTGGGCAAGTTGGGCGAAGGGCCTGTTTCCACACTATATCACTCTATGACTCTGACATGACGGAAGCAATAATGCCTTGAAGTAAGTGCTGGGACCCAATTGCTTGCGCCGTACCTTGGGGCACCGCCTGTTGAGAGTGCGCTGGGAGTCAAAGTAGGTGATGGTCTTCTGCCGCACATCGACTGAGATCAGGGACCAGTGAACCTCCAGGTGAATGGGGATTAGCAGCAGGTCCTTGTTGAAGATATCAACCTGTGGGATGAACACACAGTCATCAACTCAGCGGTCGGTGTTTCCTCATCTCTGTTCTAAATGGCTTACCCCTTATTCTTAAACTGTGTGTGGCCCCTGGTTGTGAATGGATTGGGACAGGGCGGGGCAGTTTTGCTTTTGTTTATTGCCCCCCAGTTGTAGGTGACGCTGCCTTCGAGGGAGGCCAGGGTGGGTGAAGGGGGCGGTTTTACAGACGGGGCTTACGTTTTTGGTCCATCTTTTCACTCCGTCGTATCCCTTTGTCCGCAGCTTGTCGTAGAAGAAGCTGTTGAAGAAGTGAACCTGAGTGAAGGGAGACAAAGGGATAGTCGTTTTAGTTTAGAGATACAGCCCTTCGGGCCACCGAGTCTGCACCGACCAGGGATCCCCGCACACTAACACTATCCTACACCCACTAGGGACTTTTTTTTAACATTTACCAAGCCAATTAACCTACAAACCCGCACGTCTTTTTTTTTTTTAAATATAAATTTATTCAATTATTAAAAAATAATATTACACTACAATAAAACAAGCCAGAACCTACCACCATAATACAATACAAACATGTAATAAACTACTATACAACTATGATACAATCCTTATTGAGGATACATTCAACACCCTGCGGAGCCCAGCGGTCCCGGAACTCCCTCAGGGTGCCCGTAGACAGGGGGTATTCCCCTTCTAATCCCACCCGGGCACGGACGTACTCCCGGAAAAGGGGCAGGCAGCCGGCTCGGGTAGAGCCCTCCACCGCCTGGCGCCGTGACTCGCGGATGGCCAGCTTGGCCAGGCCCAGGAGCAACCCAACCAGGACATCTTCAGCCCTACCCTCTCCCCTACGCACAGGGTGTCCAAAGATGAGGATGGTGGGTGAAAAATGCAGCCAGAAGGCAAGGAGCAGCCCCTTTAGATATTCAAACAGTGGCTGCAGCCTCACGCACTCCATGTACACGTGGTACACAGACTCTTCCAGCCCGCAAAAGTGGCAGGCGGCTGGCGAGTCTGTGAACCGCGAGAGAAACAGGTTGCAGGGAACACCTCGGTGCAATACCCTCCACCCCAGGTCCCCAATGTAGAGGGGGAGAATCAACCCGCACGTCTTAGGAGTGTGGGAGATAACCAAAGGTCTCGGGGGGGGAAAAAACCCACGCATGTGACAGGGAGAACGTGCAAACACCGTACAGACAGCGCCTGTAGTCAGGATCGAACCCGGGTCTCCGGCGCTGTGAGGCATTAACTCCACCGCTGTGCCTGTTGGTGATGCTCACACACTCAGGCACCCTCGCACACGAATACACACACACAAGCACGCACAAACACATACATGCGCACATACACACAAGCACACAAACACACGCACGCACATGCACACACACACAAACACTCAAACACATACATGCGCGCACACACACAAGCATGCACACACGCACGCACGCACACACAAACACACTCAAACACAAACACACACATACGCGCATACATATAAACACACTCAAACACACACACAACCATGCACACACACACACACACACACACACACACACACACACACACACACACACACATGTACAGACCGTAGAGGGTGGATGGACTTACTTTGTCAGGGACGGTATCCATAACCAGATCTCCGTACATGTTCATGACCTGCAGAACATGAGAAAGAGCACTTCAGCCTTCCCGTAACATAACGCAAACACACATACAACCATCCTCTCCTCTCTTTGCCCCCATCCACAAACGTTCCATACCAAACTCCTGTTGCCCAGGCTCTCAAACTGCAGCTGCCCGCTGGCAAACGCAGGGCAGCTTTTCCTGGCCTCACCCCGGGAAAATCAAACTTTCCCCCAGGGACAAACCAGATATATTTAAGGCAGAGATGGATAGGTTCTTGATTCATACGAATGTCAGGGGTTAAGGGGAGAAGGCAGGAGAATGGGGTCAGGAGGGAGAGATAGATCGGCCGTGATTGAATGGCGGAGTAGACTTGATGGGCCGAATGGCCTAAAATTCTGCTCCAATCACTTGTGACCTGATGAACCTCTTCTCCCTGCTGTGACAGGGAACTGACCTGGAACGTGAACCTTTGAGTTCCCCCCAACAGAGCTTGCCTGACCAGACTCAAGAGTAGAGAAACAGGCCCTTCAGCCCAACTCGGCCGTGCCAGCCAACATGCCCCACCTAAGCTAGTATTATTTCTCCATGTTTGGCCCTTAACTTAAAATAGACCAAGGAGCTCATTGTAGACTTCAGGAAGTCTAGGGGCGGCACGCACACCCCCATCCACATCAACGGGACGGAGGTGAAACGTGTCTCCAGCTTCAGGTTCCTGGGGGTCAACATCTCCGATGACCTCTCTTGGACCCACAATACCTCAACTTCTGGTCAAGAAGGCTCACCAGCGTCTCTTCTTCCCGAGGAGACTGAAGAAGGTCCATCTGTCTCCTCAGATTCTGGTGAACTTCTACCGCTGCACCATCGAGAGCATCCTTACCAACTGTATCACAGTATGGTATGGCAACTGCTCTGTCTCCGACCGGAAAGCACTGCAGAGGGTGGTGAAAATTGCCCAACGCATCACCGGTTCCTCGCTCCCCTCCATTGAGTCTGTCCAAAGCAAGCGTTGTCTGCGAAGGGCGCTCAGCATCGCCAAGGACTGCTCTCACCCCAACCACGGACTGTTTACCCTCCTACCAATCCGAGAGGCGCTACAGGTCTCTCCGTTGCCGGACCAGCAGGTCCAGGAACAGCTTCTTCCCTGCGGCTGTCACACTACTCAACAACGTACCTCGGTGACTGCCAATCACCCCCCCCCCCCCCCCCCCCGGACACTCCTCCCACAGGAAAAACACTATGACTGTATGCATATAAATAGATTTATTTATTGAAATCATATTCTATGTCGCTCTTCCAGGGAGATGCTAACTGCATTTCGTTGTCTCTGTACTGTACACTGACAATGACAATTAAAGTTGAATCTGAATCTGATATCTGTCTAAATGTTGCTGCCCACGTCGCTTGTAAACCTGCTTCCAAAACAGAGATCAATAGATATTCAGGGAGGCCAAGAATATGGGGGACAGTTGTTTTTTTAAGTTGAGTTTAGTTTAGAGATACAACGTAGAAACAGGCCCTTCGGCCCACCGAGTCCGTGCCGACCAGCGATCCCCGCACACTAACACTATCCTACACACACTAGGGACAATGAGATAAAGCCTCAGCATTTACTTTTATGTGTAAGAAAGAACTGCAGATGCTGGTAAAATCGAAGGTAAGACACAAAATGGTGGAGTGACTCAGAGGGTGAGGCAGCATCGATGGAGAGAATGAATGGGTGACGTTTCGGGTCGAGACGAGAAACGTTGCCCATTCCTTCTCCCCATGCCTCACCCGCTGAGTTACTCCAGCATTCTGTGTCTACTCTTATATTCTAATCTCCCTCAACCTAATTTGAGGAAGGACATTCTTGCTATTGAGGGAGTGCAGCGTAGGTTTACAATGTTAATTCCCTTGATGGTGGGACTGTCATATGCTGAGAGAATGGAGCAGCTGGGCTTGTACACTCTGGAGTTTAGAAGGATGAGAGGATATCTCATTAAAACATATAAGATTGTTAAGGGCTTGGACACGCTAGAGGCAGGAAACATGTTCCCGATGTTGGGGGAGTCCAGAACCAGGGGCCACACACACACAGTTTAAGAATAAGGGGTCGGCCATTTAGAATGGAGACGAGGAAACACTTTTTCTCACAGAGAGTGGTGAGTCTGTGGAATTCTCTGCCTCAGAGGGTGGTGTAGGCCGGTTCTCTGGATACTTTCAAGAGAGAGCTAGATAGGGCTCCTAAAGATAGCGGAGTCAGGGGATATGGGGAGAAGGCAGGAACGGGGTACTGATTGGGGATGGTCAGCCATGATCACATTGAATGGCGATGCTTGCTCGAAGGGCCACATGGCCTACTCCTGCACCTATTGTCTAAAATGGTGCAGTGACTCAGAGGGTGAGGCAGCATCGATGGAGAGAAGGAATGAGCGACGTTTCGGGTCGAGACGTGAAACGTCGCCCATTCCTTCTCCCCATGCCCGAGTTACATAGAAACATAGAAAATAGGTGCAGGAGTAGAGACCATTCGGCCCTTCGAGCCTGCACCGCCATTCGATATGATCATGGCTGATCATCCAACTCAGTATCCCATCCCTGCCTTCTCTCCATACCCCCTGATCCCTTTAGCCACAAGGGCCAAATCTAACTCCCTCTTAAATATAGCCAATGAACTGTGGCCTCAACTACCTTCTGTGGCAGAGAATTCCACAGATTCACCACTCTCTGTGTAAAAAATGATTTTCTCATCTCGGTCCTAAAAGACTTCCCTCTTATCCTTAAACTGTGACCCCTAGTTCTGGACTTCCCCAACATCGGTAACAATCTTCCTGCATCTAGCCTGTCCAACCCCTTAAGAATTTTGTAAGTTTCTATAAGATCCCCCCTCAATCTTCTGAATTCTACCGTCTACAAGCCGAGTCTATCATATGAAAGTCCTGCCATCCCAGGAATCAGTCTGGTGAACCTTCTCTGTACTCCCTCTATGGCAAGAAAGTCTTTCCTCAGATTAGGAGACCAAAACTGTACGCAATACTCCAGGTGTGGTCTCCAGCATTCTGCGTGTGCTCTTATACTCTAGCCCCCCCTCAAAATGAGATTCAAGCACAAGTCACGCCCTCCAATACGCGAGGTCGAAGAAGAGAAGCGATATAACCTGATCATTCAGCCAGTTTTGTCCATACAGAGTGGAGAGGTCATCCATGGTGAGCACGTGCCTCTTGTAGGTCACACGGAAGTTGCGCACGGCGCTGTTCCCGACCATCCGGTGGTAGGACTGCATCACGTGGTGGATCATCGTCTTCCTGCAGGATGTGATAGAGGTGAGTGCTGTGTGTCTCTGGAGGCGGTGGGGGTGGCCGTCCCAGCTCGGGGGGGGGGGGGGGGGGGGTGGGAGGTGGGGGGCGGTGACGGTACCAGCACCACCAAACCTACACCAAACCCAAACCAATTAGGAGCAGACGAGGGCATTCGATCCAATTTGTGATCCCAGCTACAAAGACAAATGTGTACAGCAATTCGTTCTTCCCCCGCACACACAATTAAAGCATGGAATAATCTCCACCCAACTATAGTTACCCAACCAGATGCAACTACATTTAAAGTAGCTCTTTCTTCCCAATAACCCTTTCTGGCTTAAGCCCTCCCTTCACCACCTCCACAGTTTAAATTCCATTTGGAATATTTTGGAGGACCAAGAAACCAAGAGCCACTAGTTCTATCCTACACACTGGTGACAATTTACGGAAACCAATTAACCTACAAACCTGCACACCTTTGGGATGTGGGAGGCAACCCGAGCACCTGGGGGAATACCCACACGATCATAGGGAGAACGTGCAAACTCCGTACAGACAGCACCCGTAGTTAGGATCGAACCCGGGTCTCTGGCGCTACAAGCAGTAATGCAGTGCCACCCACACAGATTTGAGACATTGAGGACTGAAATATTGAGGGGGAACTTCATCTCCCGAGTGTACACAAAAATGCTGGAGAAACTCAGCGGGTGCAGCAGCATCTATGGAGCGAAGGAAATAGGTGACGTTTCGGGCCGAAACGTCACCTATTTCCTTCGCTCCATAGATGCTGCTGCACCCGCTGAGTTTCTCCAGCATTTTTTGTCCACCTTCGATTTTCCAGCATCTGCAGTTCCTTCTTGAACACTTCATCTCACGAGTATTTTGGAAGCCTTTGGGATGCGGGAGAAAACAGGAGAAAACCCACGGAGGTCACGGGGAGAACATGCAAACTCCGTACAGACAGCTCCCGTGGTCAGGATCGAACTTGGGTCGGTCTCTGGCGCTGGGAGGCAGCAGCTCCACCCGCCGCATCACCTTGCCGCCCTGGTGATCACGTACCTGTGGGGAGTAGCAAAGTCTTCTTCAAAGACATCCTGCAGTTTCTCGACGACCTCGTCAGTGTTGAGCGGGATGAGGCTGCCGTAGGCTTGGATATACTCGTCCAGGAGGCCTGCAGAGGCGGAGACAACACTGTGTGGGAAGGAACTGCAGATGCTGGTTTAAACCAGGGACAGACACAAAATGCTGGAGTAACTCTGTATCATCCCCTTTGCTCTGCCTATTGTACTTGCGTTTGACTTGACTATATTCGTGTATCTGATCTGATTAGGCAGTTAAGTTTTCACTGTACCACAGTACAGGTGGCACTAGTAAATCTAAACATGTTTAGTTTAGTTTAGAGATACTGCGCGAAACAGGCCCATCGGCCCACCGAATCCGCACAGACCAGCGATCACCCCGTACACTAACATTGCCCTACACACACACACACACACACACACCAAGGACGATTTGCAATTTTTACTGAAGCCAATTAACCTACAAACCTGTACGTCTTGGGAGACGAGTTCGGCATTCCTCGTGAAAACGCACGCCTCCAGATTCAGGGATAGTTTCTTCCCAATTGGTATATGGCAACTGAACCGTACTCTCACCAACTAGAGAGCAGTCCTGACCTCCCATCTACCTCATTGGAGACCCCCGCCCCCCCCACAGTGCGGGCGTTCCCCCCTCCTCCCACAGTGCGGGCGTTCCCCCCTCCTCCCACAGTGCGGGTGTTCCCCTGTCCCCCCCACAGTGCAGGTGTTCCCCCGTCCCTCCCACAGTGCGGGGGTTCCCCCGTCCTCGCCCCCCACAGTGTGGGTGTTCCCCCGTCCCTCCCACAGTGCGGGGGTTCCCCCACCCTCGCCCCCCACAGTGCGGGGGTTCCCCCATCCTCGCCCCCCACAGTGCGGGGGTTCCCCCGCCCTCGCCCCCCACAGTGTGGGCGTTCCCCCCTCCTCCCACAGTGCGGGAGTTCCCCCGCCCTCACCCCCCACAGTGCGGGGGTTCCCCCATCCTCGCCCCCCACAGTGCGGGGGTTCCCCCGCCCTCGCCCCCCACAGTGTGGGCGTTCCCCCCTCCTCCCACAGTGCGGGCGTTCCCCCGCCCTCACCCCCCACAGTGCGGGGGTTCCCCCATCCTCGCCCCCCACAGTGCGGGGGTTCCCCTGCCCTCGCCCCCCACAGTGCGGGGGTTCCCCTGCCCTCGCCCCCCACAGTGCGGGGCTTCCCCCATCCTCGCCCCCCACAGTGCGGGGGTTCCCCCGTCCCTCCCACAGTGTGGGCGTTCCCCCGTCCCTCCCACAGTGCGGGGGTTCCCCCAACCCTCCCACAGTGCAGGTGTTCCCCCGTCCCTCCCACAGTGTGGGCGTTCCCCCGCCCTCACCCCCCACAGTGTGGGCGTTCCCCCGCCCTCGCCCCCCACAGTGCGGGGGTTCCCCCATCCTCGCCCCCCACAGTGCGGGGTGTTCCCCCGCCCTCGCTTCCCATAGTGCGGCGCCCCCTGCCTTACCGTGAATGCAGGTGACGTGCTCGTCGCTCATCACTGCCACGTGGTTGGTGCCGGTCCTAGGCTGCTCTGGCGCGCTGCCCTCTGTCTCTGAGTCGCCGGCACCGCCGGGCAGCCCGTGCTTGCCGCCGGCAGCCCCGTCCTCCTCGCCGCCAAACAGCTGCTCGGCCATCTGCTCGCCGATGCTGCACACGTGGCTGATGACGATGGCTTTGTCCTCCGCCAACGTCCGCCGTCCCCCATCGCCGCCCTCCGACCGCTGGACATCGTCGGGGTCACTCGCCGCGTGCCCGTTCACCTCCACCGCCTCGGCAAGACCTGCGGCCCGGCACGGCAAGGTTAGAGATCCTTCAGCCTTTCACGATCGCCCACACACACCAACATCTCCACCCGGAAAGTTAGACAAGTCAATATTCACACCAAAGAGTAAGTTACACAAAAAGCTGGAGTAACTCAGCGGGACGGGCAGCATCTCTGGACAGAAGGAATGGGTGACGCTTCGGGTCGAGACCCTTCTTCAGACTGAGAGTCGGGGAGAGGGAAACGAGAGGCGTGACCTTTCTGAGAGGTCCTATCCTATGCACGTACCCGTCCAAATGTCATTTAAAGCTGGAATGCGTACAGAAAGAATGTTGCCAGGACTAGAGGATCTGAGCTACAGAAACACAGAAAAATAGGTGCTGGAGTAGAGGCCATTCAGCCCTTCGAGCCACCACCGCCATTCAATATGATCATGGCTAATCATCCACAATCAGTACCCCGTTCCTGCTTTTCCCCCATATCCCTTGATTCCGTTAGCCCCAAGAGCTAGATCTAACTTTCTCTTGAAAACATCCAGTGAATTGGCCTCCACCAGAGTCACTGGATGTTTTCACTCTTGAATACATCATTGGCTCTAGTGTGTAGGGAGTGGATGGGAAAGTGGGATAACATAGGATATGTGGATGGGATAAAGCGGGACAACTCGGTGGGCCGAAGGGCCTGTTTCCGTCTAATTCTCTCTTACCTCTAACTCCGGAAGCGGGCTCCCGGTTGCTGCTCCCTGCTTCTGCCGGCTTGGCGCGGTTCGGCGTGCCGCCCTTGGGCTGTTCGAGGCTGACGGTGTCACCGCTGGCATCGGCCTGGCACAGCTGCAGGGCATCCTTCTGTCGGGCGAGCAGGCGGGAGTACAGGGGGTGTTCGCGGTCAGCGTTCAGCCTGCCCAGCAGCCTGGCGCTCGAGGCTTCACCACGCTCCGCCATGCCGCCCCGGGCCGGGGATGCGGCCACGTCCTTCACCGCGGAGGGAACGCCGAACCTGTCGGAGGCCGGAGTCAGCAGCCGGTAGTCGATGGGCGAGGGCTGGCAATTGGCGAGGGGCGGCTTGGCAGTGGGCTTTGGCCAGAGGCCGGCGTTCCCGTCTGTGGGGCGGGTACCCCTCTCCGTCAGCGGCCCGCAGCCGCCAGTGCCCGGCACAGTCCGGAACAGCTCCCCGGCCTCTGGGAGCGTTTGGCGGCGCAACAGGTGGCTCCCCCCGCCCGTCAGCGCCTCACCGGTGTGCCGGCGAACCGCTCTCCTCCTCCTTCTCCTCCCCGCTCCAGTGAAGAGGCCCCAGAGCCGCCGGTGGAAGGTGAGCGGGGAGATGCGGTGGTACAGCAGCAGGTGAAGGGCCCGCACCAGCCGCCGCCTCTTCTGGAAGCGCCGTCGCCTCAGGCACGACCCCCCGGCACAGCTCACCGCCGGCCCGGCAAAACCGCAGCCCCCCTCCTGCCACGTCCCGGCGTCCCGGCCCCGGGGAACGCCGCCCCAGCTCGGCACCAAGCCCCAGTCGCCGGTCGGTATTCCCGGCGCCTTCCTCTTCCGGGCCACGTTGTTCCAGCCGGCATGGTTGGGCAGCGGCCGGGACCCGTCTCCCTGCGGCTTCACCGCCGCCGGCCGGCAGCCGCCCGAACCCCGCCGCTGCTGCTGCACCAACCAGGCCTCGCTCGCTCTGCTCCCCGCAAACTCCATCCTGCCGTCCCGGCACGCCGGCACCACCGCCGCCCACAAGCGTCCTCCCTCCCGCGAGCGGCTATCGCGCATACTTCCCACGAACCTGCAGGCCAGAAAAACACAGGCGGTTAGTACACGCCAACAACTCACGGGGCGGAGAAGATTAAGGAGGGTGTTGCCAGGACTCGAGGGTCCGAGCTACGGGGAGAGGTCGACACAATAAAGCTGGACTAACTCAGCGGGACAGGCCGCATAAATGGGTGACGTTTCGGGTCATAGAAACATAGAAAATAGGTTACAGGAGGAGGCCATTCGGCCCTTCGAGCCAGCACCACCATTCATTGTGATCATGGCTGATCGTCCCCAATCAATAACCCGTGCCTGCCTTCTCCCCATATCCCTTGACTCCACTAGCCCCTAGAGCTCTATCTAACTCTCTCTTAAATCCATCCAGTGACTTGGCCTCCACTGCCCTCTGTGGCAGGGAATTCCATAAATTCACAACTCTCCGGGTGAAAAAGTTTTTTCTCACCTCAGTCTTAAATGACCTCCCCTTTATTCTAAGGGTCGAGACCCTTCTTCAGACTGAGGGTGGAAGTCACGGAGATAAGGAAGGGCAAGGTGTGAAAAACGAGACATCAAAAGAGATGCAGGTCGTCTGAAGAAGGGTTTCGATCCGAAACGTCACCCATTCCCTCTCTCCGGAGATGTTGCCTGTCCCGCTGAGTTGCTCCAGCATTTTATGTCTGCATTCGGTTTAAACCAGGATCTGCAGTTCCTTCCTGCACATATAGGGAGAGGCTGGTTGGGGCAGGCTAGGACTTTATTCCTTGGAGCACTGGAGGATGAGGGGTGATCTTACAGAGGTGTGCAAAATCGTGAGGGGAATAGATCGGGTAAATTCACAGTCTTCCACTCAGAGTAGGGGAATCGAAAACGAGAGGACATAGGTTTAGTGAGGGAGAGGAAAAATTTAATAGGAACCTGAAGGGCAAATTGTGGTGGGTGTATGGAACGAGCTGTTGGAGGAGGTAGTTGAGGTTGGGACTATCGTATCGTTTAAACTCTTGGACAGAAAAGGATTGGAGGGTTTAAGAAAGAACTGCAGGTGCTGGTTAAATCGACGGTAGACACGAAATGCTGGAGTAACTCAGCGGGTGAGGCAGCATCTATGGAGATAATGGATTGGCGATGCTTCGGGTCGAGACACCTAGGCCCACCGACCAGTGATCCCTGCACACTAACACCATCCTACACACACTGGGGACAATTTACACGTACACCAAGCCGATTAACCCGCGAACCTGTACGTCTCTGGCGTGTGGGAGGAAACTGAAGATCTCGGAGAAAACCCGCGCAGGTCACGGGGAGAAGGTGCAAACTGCGTACAGACAGCGCCCGTGGTCAGGATCGAACCCGGGTCTCTGACGCTGTGAGGCAGCAACTCTACTGCTGCGCCACCATGCTGCATTAGGACATTCAACACCTCCTCGACTGTTTGAATTTTCTTTGAATTTTCCCTCATATTATCTGCCGGAGCTAAACCTCCTGCCCCCATTATGCCCTCCTTACTAAGTATGCTCCTCGGTTATGTCATAAGCGATAGGAGCAGAATTAGGCCAATTGGCCCATCAAGTCTACTCCGCCATTCAATCATGGCTGATCTATCTCTCCCTCCTAATCCCATTCTCCTGCCTTCTCCCCATAACCCCAAACAAAGAATCTGGCAATCTCCGCTTTAAAAAATACCCATTGACTTGGCCTCCACAGCCGTCTGTGGCAAAGAATCCCACAGATTCACCACCCTCTGGCTAAAGGAATTCATCCTCATCTCCTTCCTTAATGTGTCTCACACACTCCCCCCTCCCTGATCGCCAGCGCCCTCTGCTGTTGCTCTCTGGCTGAAGTGCACATATACACACGCACACGCACATATACACACACATATATACGCACACACACACATATATACACACACACACACACATGTAGACATGCACATAGTCACACACATATGCACACACCCTCACACTAACACACACCCACATACACTCTCACGAGCACACAGAGGCGCGCACACACACACACATTCATATACACTCACACACACACATGTAGACATACGCCTGCATTAATCAAGAATCTATCTATCTATCTATCTATCTCTGCCTTTAAAATATCCACTGACGTGTGGCCTCCACAGCCTTCTGTGGCAAAGAATTCCACAGATTCACCACCCTCTGACTAAAGAAATTCCTCCTCATCTCCTTTCTAAAGGTTCATCCTTTAAGTCTGAGGCTGTGACCTCTGGTCCTAGACTCTCCCACTAGTGGAAACATCCTCTCCACATCCACTCTATCCAGGCCTTTCACTATTCAGTACGTTTCAATGAGTTCCCTCCTCATTCTTCTAAACTCCGTAGACAGCCGTACCCTTAGTCAGGATGTTTAGTACACAAGCACATCTTAGATACAGTATGTGTATACATATAGTACACTGAGACAGAATGCAAGAGTTTATATTCCTTGGGAGGATGAGGAGTGATCTTATAGAGGTGTACAAAATCATGAGAGGAATAGATCGAGTAGATGCACAGAGTCACTTGCCCAGAGCAGGGGAATTGAGGACCGGAGGACATGGGTTCAAGGTGAGGGGGGGAAAGATTTAATAGGAATCTGATGGGTAACATTTTTCTCACAGATGGTGGTGGATGTATGGTTTGAGCTGCCAGAGGTAATTGAGGCAGGGACTATCCCAACATTTAAGAAATATTTAGATGTGCTGGATAAGTCAAGTCAAGTCACACTTATTTATATAGCACATTTAAAAAACAACTCTCGTTGGCCAAAGTTTGTTATAAGAATAGTATAAACAAACAAACTACATACATATATACATATAGCCCTCGCTCAGTGGACGTCAGGAAAGGCTTGGGAGTATAGATAAGATTTTAGTCTTGATCTATAGGAGTCGATGGAGGGGGCAGTTCTGATGGGAAGGGGGATGCTGTTCCACAGTCTAGGGGCTGCAACCGCAAAGGCACGGCCGCCCCTAAGCTTATGCCTAGACCGCGGGATATTCAGCAGCCCCAAGTCGGATGATCTGGGGGACCTAGAGGTGGAGTGGTGGGTGAGAAGACTTTTAATGTAGGTGGGGGTAAGGGATAAGACAGGTTTAAAGGGATATATGGGCCAAACGCGGGCAGGTGGGACTAGTGTTGATGGGACATGTTGGTCGGCGTGGGCAAGTTGGGCCGAAGGGTCTGTTTCCACACAGTATGGTTATAAATTGGGATGAGGCCATTTTTTATAGTATCGGACAGGATCTGGCTCAAGATTCAGATCAGATTCAGATTCAATTTTAATTGTCATTGTCAGTGTACAGTACAGAGACAACGAAATGCATTTAGCATCTCCCTGGAAGAGCGACATAGCAAATGATTTGATTAGAGTAGGTTATTCGCAGGCAAGGGAACGTGGGGTGCTTTCCAAAGTGAGCTGACAAGAGACCAGGGCATGCATGTTCCTGTTGGAGTGAAGGTATACGTCGGCGAGAGACCAAACACAGGCTGGCCGATCGTTACACTTGACACCTTCGCTCAGTTCTCAGAGTTTGTACGTTCTCCCCGTGACCTCGTGGGTTTTCTCTTAGATCTCCGGTTTCCTCCCACACTCCAAAGACGTACAGGTTTGTAGGTTAGTTAATTGGCTTGGGTAAAAATTGTCATTTGTCCCTGGTGTGTGTAGGATAGTGTTAGTGTGCGGGGGATCGCTGGTCGGCACGGACTTGGTGGGCCGAAGGGCCTGTTCCCGTGCTGTATCTCCAAACTAAAAAAAGAATTTCACTATACCTCGGTACACGTGACAATAAAGAACCATTGAAGGTGGCGTTTTGAGACATAGAAACATAGAAATTAGGCCATGCAGCCCATCAAGTCTACTCTGCCATTCTATCATGGCTGATATATCTCGCATAGGTGCGATAGATGCCCTTCGAGCCAGCACCGCCATTCAAAATGATCACGGCTGATCATCCAGGATCAGTACCCCGTTCCTGCTTTCTCCCCATAACCCTTGATTCCGTTAGCCCTAAGAGCTCAATCTAACTCTTTCTAAAAAACATCCAGTGAATCGGCCTCCACTGCCTTCTGTGGCAGAGAATTCCACAGATTCACAACTCTCTGGGTGAAAAAGTTTTTCCTCATCTCAGTCCTAAATGGCCGTACCCCTTATTCTTAAACTGTGTGTGGCCCCTGGTTCTGGACTCCCCCAACATGGGGAACATTTTTCCTGCATCTAGCCTGTCCAATCCCTTACGAATCTTATGTTTCTATAAGATCCAATTTGATATGTTTCTATAAGAGTCGAGATCCTACTACTATTCTTCAAACTGGATCTACACCTTTGACAGTATTTTGGTACAAGGGACAATAATCCATCCAGACACCTCAAGATAAACTGTGTGGGGGGGGGGAACGGGACAGGAACAAGATTTTCATTCCCTTAGTTATGGCCCCTCATATTGGGGGACTTGCCCCATATCCATCACTAGATATGAAAAGGAATAGGCGACGTTTCAGGTCGACACCATCAGATGAAAGGATTCTGAAGAAAGGTCTTGACAGAAAAACGTCACCCATTCCTTCTCTCCAGAGATGCAGCCTGTCCCGCTGAGTTACTCCAGCACTTTGTGTCTATCTTCGGTGTACACCAGCATCTGCAGTTCCTTCCTACACACTGGGTATAAAATATTTAGTTCAAACCGAGAGAGGAATCCCTAACCAGGGAACGAGTTTTAAATGAATAGTTCGAATTCAGGCAAAATGAAAAATGCCTTGAATGCAAGGTGGCGCAGCGGTAGAGTTGCTGCCTCACAGCGCCAGAGACCCGGGTTCCATCCTGACCTCGGGTGCTGTCTGTGCGGAGTTTGCACGTTCTCCCCTTGACCTGCGTGGGTTTTCTCCGGGTGCTCCGGTTTCCT